>NC_089218.1:5578441-5878441 GCF_963930695.1 Labrus bergylta | reverse complement strand
ACTCCCACAAATAGGTGTTTGTTCTGCCCTCTGTGTCTGCATTTCCACCGCAAACAATAGGGCATGGAGTGAGAAAGCCCAAGCAACATCCCCTTCCAGAGAGGGGTGTGGTCTAATACTGCTAATATGCATTTAAAGCTACAGACACAGAAACGGCCTGTTCTGAGCAGGCCTGAAATAGAGGGGTTTATAGGCATGATCAAATACAGGATCAGAGTGGATTTAGAACAAAAAACTTCACACACATGTTTTAGAGAGCTCTGAGACTTATTTAAACTTGTTGAAAAGGAGTACAATATGTTACCTTTAAAACATAAAGTAACCTTGACAGATATGCTATCGTAAAGAAATATGTCCTACAAGAAGCATAAAGCAAGTGTTATTGGACTCCCAGCAGTTAGGAGGACCAATTTTGTTGTTGTTGTTGTTTTTACCAAGCACAATTAAACCAAAAGTACCAAAAGTATATCAGTCAGGATATTGTGATCTGTAGTGTAAAAAGCTGCACTAAGATCCAGCACCACCATAACAGAGCATTCGACCCAATCAAATCCATCATTTTGTCATTTGGGATTTAGAAAAGATGTTCTGGTGAAATGCTTCTGGGGGAAATAAGATTGGAACTTCTGTAAAATCTTCTGAGTAAATGAAGATACTTGTCAGTTATTTGGCAACAACTTTCTTAATACTTAGGCCTTTCATTTTTTTTTTTTGGGAAAGGACGGAAGGATCAAAGTAAGTTTTTTTTTTAGAATCTTGGCATGGACCAAGTTGGTAAAATATCTACAGGGCTTGAAGAAAGTGTCATACTGCCCACGAGATCAATGAAGTCTTGCAGAGAAAAAGAAGCGAAGCAGTCTGAAATGGATGGCTGAGTTGAACAAGGAGGGAAAAAAGAGAGCTGAAGAGCAAACGATGCTTGCCTTGACACCTCTAATCTTGAGAAGGTTACTGCAATTCTTACATAAAAAAGACATCCGGGAGGGCCAGGAGTTCTAATGTTGTTGATGGTGTCAAACAGGACTGTAGGGTTCTGTTTACTAGAGGAAATAGGGGGTTAGCAAAGGAAGTAGGTTGTATTGGTGAATTTTGACATTTACTTTACCCTCCAACATTTACACCGGAAACAGCAAATGGTTGACGCATGGAGTCTCCCCAAAACAGGGAAACAAACAGTATTGAAGAAGTGGACTAGATTGGTATGAAGGACACAATTCCCTTGGGTTAAATGTGACAGAAAACTTCTCAGCTTAGTGGCTCTTAAACATTTAAGAGCGTTTATCATGTTTAGCGGGCATACAATCACAGTTTAAGGACAGGCTGGGAAAAAAATATATATATTTATGGTCAGTGACATGCAACTCCTCAGTGCAAATAGAATCAATACTTCAACCAAGCGTGAAAACTCGCACCAAGGTATGACTGCTAATGTGTGGGTGACCAGACATGCCTTGGGCAAAATTGAATAACAAAGTTTAATGAAGGGAATCGTTAGCTAAACTGCGAGAAATGTTGCCAGGAATATTGATTATACCAAGCGTAATAACTATGTCCAATGTATTTTGTGATTCGAGGACCAAAATCACTTCATTTATATTTAAAGAACAACAAATGGGTTTTAGAAATAACACACAAACCAGATTATGTGGAATTAATTTTGGTTGTAAATAGTGCTTGATTAAAATTATTTACAACAGGGGCTGAGAATAATGGAGCCCAGGGGCCACCCTGGCAACCTCCTTGATCCGCTCCTGCCACCCAGGCAAAATAACCTCGGCCAATGCAGCTCATGACACACAGCACTATACTTACTGAGGCGCCTATAACACAACATTAAGGATACCAACACAGGACCACTCAGACTGCAATGTTGGAAATTTGATAAATTGTAGCCAAATGTTTCCAGACACTTTAACTTGAGCCCATAGGCGAATGTTCACCTGGCTTTACTACCTGAGAATTAAGGTCAGGGTTGGTTATGTAGCATAGTGAGTACACAACCGTTTCATCAGAGGCATGGGGTGTTAATGAGGCCGTCTTCTTTTTGTATGTTTTTTATTGTAAAATGAGCCTTGCGTCTGAAGTGCAGTTTTACATTGAAGTAATAGCAATGGAGGAACATCGGGCATCATGATCAAAGTTTTAAATCTCAGTTTCAGTCTTTAATGACCCACTTGGTGGCTGTCTGATCCCTTTCTCTCTTTCTTGTACAATAGTGTGTACAAAGGTTGCAATGGAGGAGCCATGTACATTGACAAAAACAGGTGTTAATACAGAAAGAAGACAAAACAACGCGCACCAACAAACCAAATCGACCTCTGCGCCATTTTGATGATCATGCGCTAAACCCTCTTCTGTCATAAGAGCATGCCTTCCAGTTTCTTTTTATTGCTCGAGGCGACCGTTCTTCTCATGACTGCATTAGATCTCAGGTCTGTAGGTTTCCACGGGTCAATTCATAATTAAAACTCCTCCCCTGGCATACCCCGAGCATGTTGTTGCTGAGGTGCTATCGATGGCATTTTGATATCCGCAGGGCCAACCTTTTGGCGGGTACACCCAGAGGGGGTTACATATGAAGGGGAATGAATATCCATTGCAGTGGGGGAATGTCCTTTCAAGGCTCAATCTTCCACTTTTTAATAGTGTAAGGTAAGAAATCTCATCATATTGGGATGATATCTAGATGATGAATATCGAACAAATGTCAAAGAGTATCCAAGATTAACCTTAAAGTTGCCATTTTACAATCCATGGATTACATTCACAGATTGGAAAATCGGCCGTTAAAAACAATTAATCACTTGCTGTTCAGCAGCACCAAATGGCGTTATGAGGAGGAGGTAATAGTGAATGCAATGGGATCTGTGCTCGGTTATTTGGTATCCAATGTGAGAAATAAAATGAACACCACCTACAAGCCAAATGCTAATAGATTTTGGCCCCGGCTGGTGAGTATCCCAATGAACTGAATGCATAAATGTGTCAGCACTGAGTGTTTCAGGAGGCATCTAAAACCATTTGATCGGGCATTTTAAAAAAGCACTGTTCTCTCGAAGGGGCCGAGTAAATTTTTTGATACTTGGTGTTAAGGGATAAAAATCTAACACTGGTTGTAGGCCGTGTGCAATTAAATCATCCTTTGAGTGGTGTAAAATTTAATGGATGGGCCCTGATCCTGTGAGCTTTTATGCAATGATGGTGTTGGTCATTATGTCCTTCTGTAATTAAGTCATCATAAAATAATTAATCATGATCGCAGGAATGATAAAAAAAAAAAAAAAGGAAAGTGCAATATTAGGGTAGATCTCTTGGATTCATGAGACGAACGCAGTTAACTGAAAGCTTAAAGTGGAGGGATAAATCTTAAGTTCATGCACGTATTAGCTTGCAGTTATTCTGCAAACGTAAGGGCTTTCAATCTTTTAACGTTTTGGTCATGCAGAAATGCACAAATACAGCTCTTGTGACTGCAAATGCATGTATGCCTGCAAAAAAATATAATAAAGATAACCGTATACATGCATACATTAGGTCCACAACCAGAGTGTATGTTGTAATTCTGCATCGGAGCTGTTGCACTTGAGGTCTATTAAACCCTGTTCCACTCGGATGCGAAACCAAATTAGCCGAGGTCTTGAACTTCACTCCGAGTAACGTGTTACCATTTACTTGCTCGATTAGTATTCCGTTAGATGCTGTAATCAGGAAGAGCAGGTGCATTAAAAAGGGGAGAACGAGGGAGACACTCCATGAGTGAAATAACGCTCTTCAATGATGCCCATTCCCCCCCTCCCTTTCCCACCTCTGGATTTCTGTGAGTTCTTTCTAAATGGAGCAATCCAATGAAACCCCACTGAGACATTGGATAAATCAATGTTCTGACACTGTGTCTAAAACAGCTTTGGTCTTTTATTGTTGCTGTTGGAGTTATTTTTGTTGAGGTTTTTTTTTTTTTTTCCAATCTACAACCCAATTTCCTAAAAAGACGGCGTGTTGTGTATCAGATTAATCACAATGGAATGTGATGATTTGCAAAACGTTCGAACCCCATATCTAATGTCAGTGACCCCGCAAAAACAGCACTGGCTCAAAATGTGCAAAGATTGCAATGACGGTTGGAAACCTCCCTAGAGGACCCCCATCTGTCAGCACTCACAAGTAGAATACTGTATGACTTAATGTTGCTAGTCTAGCCCTAAATATATTCAAAAGAAACTTGAGCAACATAACATTGTGAGATTATTTATAACATAATGGTAATCACTGCTGGTTGGAGTACCCCTTTTGAACTGAGAAAAATCTGGATTGTGTTTTTCAATTGGCCTCAGTCATTCTCAAGTGACCTCTGGCATATTTAAACATGGTGTGCTTTGTTTTTGTCCTTTGTTACAGCTGTCATATGGGGGAGTTAAGATTCTTTCCACCAATCAATGGACTGCAGTGTGTCTAACTCCAACCTTTTGGGTTGGATTGGTATGCTTGGCACCACAACTGAAGGTTACCAAAAAAGTAAGACGGTATGCATCAGTTATTTCGGTACCATTCCAAATGTTTGACAGTGGAAATGCCAGTGTACCGAACCAATGGGCTGAACCTTGTCCTCCCGCCTTGAGTCTCTCCGACTTGGTTTTCTGCTTTGATTGGGTAAATTATAAAACTTTAGATTTAGATTTTCCAGTTTAGTTGTAGCGACAAAGGGCAGACAGCACATCTTCACATTGTGTCTAGTGGTTTCTTTCTTTCTGGGCGTTCCCATTGATGCCGTCTGTATTCATGCAATGTCTCAGTTTCAACATCTAATAGCTTTGAGCTTTTACAATTTAATGTGGAGTTTCAATGTCTTGAAAATCATCACATTCTGTTTTTGTGAACATTTTACACGTCTCAACCCGTTTAGGAAATGGTGTTGGATTTAGTATATTGAGGCTGATTTGGCTCATACTTGGCTTAAATTGGCTCAAAGATGGTAGGTTTCAATTCTAATAGTACATAGAGTAAATGGTGTGTTTTTGTGGCAGAGAGAATGGAGGGCCTGGAATCACATTAGGACACACCGCATGCTTCCTGAATCTTCATTTCCCTTCAGGAAATAACTTCTATGACTACACTACTTTCCCATCTGCCTTTATTTGAGGACACTAGAACAATGTGACACAACAATGACAACAAATACCCGGCAAAGAAAATATTCCTAGACTCTCAAAAGAAGCACAATCAGCCTCTCCGTGCCGTCTTGTGTGATTTGGTTATCATCCGAGGCAATGCAACAACTTGTTTCCCAGGCTGAATGTCAGAGAACGTCTATATAAAAGGGTGAGTGGAGCTGCCAAAAGAGTCTTTGGTGCCCCGTCAGTTTCAGTGGCAGAGGCTGCCGGCCCCCTGCTTTTTGATTAGACCACCACATCCGGCCGGCAATTCACACGCTTGACAAAAGAGAACTATGCAGGTTCTAATCTATCAGTCAGTCGGGGATAAACTTTAAAGAAAGAAAAATGTCATTAAAATTTTAAAAAGTCCCCAACTGCTTTGGCTTGGACATCTTAAGCCCTTTTGAAATTAATTTATAATTAAAAACCTGACATGCCAAAAGTTGATAATAGCAACCAGCAGGAGATTCCTTTTTAAGTGTGACAGAAGTCCTTTTGAAGTCCCCCTGGCTGACAGTCGAGTCAGACTCCATAAGTTGTCCTTTTTTCGATTTCAGGTTCAGGTTTCATTGAACTCGCCGCAAAGCCATGCCTATTTAAAGAAAGCGGATGGAAGTTTTTTTTTTTTTTTTTGAAAGAGTTTAGCAAAAGTCAATGAAACGAACGGACAAAAGTGATCCTTCCAGATTACTTTCTCTAACCTCTCTTCTCCGTTCTGTATCTGTATCTGCAATTGTAATGTTATATTCAAAAACCACAGAACTCTCCCTGGAGCATTCTCAACGACCGTTTGAGCATCCCGTTGGAGTTTATTCCAAGAGTGAGTTTGCACTTTCCTTGATGACCTTAAATCTCATTTTCCAACCTCTCTGCTTGCTCACCTGTAAAATAATCCTCCGGAACCCGAGGCCAAGACCTTAAAAATAACATCGGTGGGGTATTGAATGAACATTTGCCTCCTCATTCTGTTCACCTTTCCCGCACTCAAGATCATTTAGAAGAAGACAGAGTGTATTGTTGTTTTCTTCCTCCTTATTGTCAAATCCTCCATCTCAATTTTCTCTCAAGCCGTAAGACGACGCGTCCTTTATTCGAGTGTGATCCCTCATCCATTCGCCCTTCTTCTCTGTCTCTCATACTCTTTTTGTCAAACTTTTTCTTTCCTCTTCCTCTGACCCTGCTTCTCCTTCAGCTAACCTCGCATCCTGTCAGTCGTCTCGCAGTGCTTCTCGCACGGCTTACATGACCAGGGAAGGCCGATACATGGCGCCAACTTGATGAAACGTATTGATCCAATCAGTAAGCCGGGTCCATCGAGCTACGTTGATGGCAGACTGAAGAGTTGCAATCTACCATACACTAACATGAGATTGACAGGATGTAAATTGTATTCCCCGCAAAAGGAAAATCACTTTTCGTCTTCTTCTTTTTGAGGCTTAGACAGCAAAAGTGCAACCAAATGAACTTGAGTTTCTACTACTTTCTGTTGACTGTGCCTCCTATGCCCTTGCCAAAGTTGAATTTATCATAATTATCACTGAAATGAAGGCTGCTACATCACCCTCTGCTGCTCGGTATGATTCACCTGGCAAGGTCAACGCATTACCATTAGATGTCAGAATTGGAAGCCATTACCATTTGGTGGTAAATATATTAAAATCCCAAACAAGTCCATATAGGATGCAGTGCAGAAAAATAAAGTTTCCATTTGGTGGTAGAACCCAAGAAAAGCAGTTTAACACTCCCCTTACTGATTACTAATGTTATCATGGGAATACTTGGTATGGGGCATGTACTAGTTCAATCCTTGGGCAGCTGTTGCTCGGTGGTTCAGTGGGTCGTCTTTCAATCAAAAGGCTGGCGGAACGATTCCCAGCTAACTGCATTCTACATGTCAAAGGGTCCTTGGGCAACACTCTAAACAGCATGTGAATGTGTATGAATATGAATAGTGCTAAATGGAAAGTCGGTTAGTGTGTGAAAGGATGAATGTGATATCATCATATTCTCAAAAAACGGTTAAAACCGTGTGGCATTAAACTCTTCTGGTTTGATTACATCGTGGCTAAGAATAATGCATAAATTAGCTAATTCAGGGGGCTGAGTTGGTTGAGAGGTAGCGATGTAACTGTTTGCCAGGAGGTTAAAGGGCCGTCTCAGCTCCACCTCTTTACCCGTTGCTAGAGTGATGGAAAGTTAGGTTGAGATAGCATTTCATTATGGCGGCCACATTCATTGGGCTTCATAATGCCTTATCACAAACCAATGTATGACATCACTGTGATGTTGTCTATGGTTTATACAGTCAATGGTCATAACGTTTATGCTTTATCGATGATGTCATTAGCCTACATATTGGTTCCTTACATCAGTTCAGAACAACACTAATTAATTGGAAAATGATGCCTGTGTTCAGTTCCACTATAATGGTGTATTGACTTGAATATAACCCCTTTTTTTTAATTGGCCAGATTCTCAGAACTTAAAGCTTTGAAGACATTCTAAGTAACATCACAAGAAGCAAATATACCAATGTACTAAGACTTATTGGAATGTAACTTTTTTGATTTACCAGTGAAATGTCCTTGAAAGTGAGTAGACTGTGACTGGAAGAAACATTCAAAGTTATAACTTCACACAATTGAGCTCTTGGAGGCAAGTTGAATAGTTCTGAAAAGAACTGTTTGCAGCATTAAACCAATCTGGAAGAGTGTCTGAATCAGACTTATCTGATCGTTTATAGAAATATTGATGGAAAGCTGTGTCCGAACCATTTGAGCCAAGCCTTTGTAATAAAGAGTAGGCTATAATGCTGATCGTAAAATGTCTCACTTTGGTGATCTTTTGACAACACATTAATCAAAAATGGCCTTCTGCTCCTCTTGAATTATTGAAGACCAGTAGAGGTCATGTTGGCAGACTGAGATCTGCATTAATCTCCAAGGTATTGTCATAATAAAGAGATATCAAGGTGAGATATCCTGAGAGTTTAAAATGGTTTTGATAGGGGCTTAACAAGTAATACATGGAGACCTTGCTGGAGCTCTGAGTGTGGTAGAATAGTGTGCTGGCTTGAAAGTTTTAATGGGACAATTATCAGGTGCACAATCAGCAGAACGGGGAGGCATAATAGAGGAGCTCATTGCTTAAATGTTGCTGGTTCTAATCACTGAAGTTGATGAAGAGATTGAGACACAAAAAAAGTATGATAAGGTGCACGTCAGCAAGGCTGCTAACCCCTCATTGCCTTCTGTGAAGCTCCTTATTGGTGAACTGTAGATAGTCATTATGAATGAGCAGCTGTTCGGCTAGGACTCGTGTACAATTTTGGAAATATATGCAAGCAGGGTTGGTGAAGCGTTCCTTTTCCTGGACAGCTAAAGGTCAAAAACCTGAACACTAGCTGTCAGATTCAGGTTCTGGAAGGTAATGGATTTGGGGCAAGACTGAAGAACACGTTGTGCTTTATTCAAATTACAGTAGAAATATCAGTCTTTATTTGCTCCTCATTGTCACAGTTTATTTGCAATTCAAAGTCGTGTTATTTGCAGAGGGAAGGCAAAATGACAAGAACGGCAGTGATGAGAGATCTTCCCAACGTATAATTTTGCTTGACAGTCTTTCCCCTGGCTACAGGAACTCTTAAAGTGTTAGTCACTTTAGAGTCGGCACTGTAGCAGAAACAGTGTGTGGGAGGGAAATGAAAGACTAGATCGGGTGGGGGTATAGGGGGCTTGCATCTGTGTTTCCACAACACACAAGCGTGATAACACCAAAGGAGCATACGCCAATGTACACAGTGTTTATTGGGATCACCCACACACTTATAGAATCCTTGGCTTGGAGTGTGTGTGTACAAACTTTGGTTCATTTCACCATACATACTTAACTTGCATTTTAGTTACACAATCTTTCAGCTTCACTGAGGTGTTAAATTCAGAAAAATTGATCACATTTTCGAATTATCCTTCACTCTATAAAACTGCTCTAGTTTGTTTTATTTTGACCTGCTCACCAATAATTTGTGTTTTACTGCAGGAAATTATAATATTTATCATCATTGTGTACACCAAGGACTAAAAAGCTGGCAATGATCTGAAGTGAGTTATCCAGCTCTGTTCCATTTAATATTGTTCTTCTTGGATGTTGTTGTATTGTTAAATTGTTTCCAGTGGCATTGGCTCTTGGGTTGCCAATGTTGGTCTTTTTCAAAGAAATGGATGAACTGTACTGATATTTTCTTGAGTGGCAACAAAAGATGACATCCTGCCTTTTGGTGAATAAGACAACTATTGAATAGATTGGCACCAAATTTGGACCAAGCATTTATTTTAGAGGATGAATCCTGATGACACATAACCAATTAGTATTACGTTTAGAGAATCAATACAGTTTTATATTTTCTGTCACTCAATAAAGCTAATGTGGTTTGTTTGATTTTGACCTTTTCAACAATAACCAAGGTTTTTACGGCTGTAAATTGGATTGTATGTAATATAAGTTTATAAAAGGGCCTCAAAAAGCTGCCAGTGCCTGGAAGGGAAGGTGCCAGGTTTCTTCCATTTCAATATAGTTCCTCTAAGATGAGAATAAATGGTGTGCTTCCATTTATGCTAGTAGCATTAGCTATAAGGATCCCAATGTTGGTCTGTCTATTCATCCGTCCACCAACTATATCTCACAAACTGGTGGATGAATTTTCATGGATGAACTGTGCCAACATATCCTTATGTCCCAACAAAAGGGCAAAAACTTTCCATTTTCATGAGATAACTTGACAAATAGGCCATAAATTGGTGCCAGATTTGTAACAAGCATTCATCCCATGGCATGAATCCCGATGTCACTTTACTAATTAGTATCACATTCATAAAATCAACCCAATTCTATATTTTCTGTCACTAAATAACTGATTTGGTTTGGTTAATTTTTACCTTGTCACTAATAATCAGTATTTTACTGCAGTCAATTGGTGTATTTATTATTAGCACGCACACCAAGGACCAAAAAGCTGGCAGTACTCTTGAGGGTAGCCAAATCTTTTCCATTTCAATATTTTTCTTATATGAGAATTAATGTTGTTGGGTTTTTAGTTATACTATAATTATCTTGACAACTATTGAATGGATTGGCACCAAATTTGGAACTAGCATTATTCCAAAGGATGAAACCTGCTGATACACATGAACCCTTGACTTTTCCTCCAGCACAACCCCGGGATTGACATTTTTGCTTTTAATTAAATATCTTGTCAAATATTTGGATGGATTGCTATGACATTTGGTACAGATATTCATGTCCCCGTCAGGATGAATTGTAATCACCTTCGTGGTCTTCTGATTTTTTCTCTAGTGCCACCCTTAAATCAAAATTACTGTGGTTAAAGGCCTCTGGAAATTGGGTTTAGAATAGTAAAAATGCTTGTATGATATCAAATCTGTGTCCCATGAAGCCTCCATCAAAATCTGAGCCAGACTACACTTAATAGCGAGGAAAACCTTAAACAATTTTGCCCACTTTAATGTGTAGAACATTTCTCAAGACAATAGACATTTTCAGACCGTAGGAACTTCCTCATAGTTCTAGGAACCGCTGGAACCCTCCTCCTTTCTTATTCATTCCACACCACAGGAACTATAAACTATTTTATTACCTAGAACCCCGTTAAGAGGAACCTTTTTAGCTCATGATTCAGAGTAGGTACCATGGTGGTGCGTATGCAGACAAAAAAGTTCCCATGGTGTGTAGTTCTCAGGGGACTCCCTAGTGGATAGTTCCTCTTCAAAAAGTCCCCAGAACTATTTAGTCTGACCACACCTATTGTGTTTGTGTTTGGCCTATTCCTCAATCAGATTAGTGCAGCCCTGAGTCAGAATCAGAATCAGTCATTAAAACTGATTTAATTGAAGTAGTAACTGAATGTTGAATCACAAAGTGCTTTGGTACCCTTGTCCTATTTCACAGTCACATTTGTGGTGCAAATGTCCACAAAGCTATGTATGCTAACCAAAAGCTGTTGCATAAGCCAGCGCAATATTTGCACTAAGATAAACTACCGTCGCCAATGCTACACCCATGCTGCTGAATATAGATAACTAAAACCAACTTTAGGTATCCAAAAAATGAACAACTGGCAATACCCTCTGCCACTAATACCTGACTGGATAGCCCTAAAGTGACTTTTTTTCACCAGTGTGTCCCATTCTAAGTAGCAATTATTGGCATGCTTACACATTATAACATTTTCTTTCAATGCATCTAGCTTGCTGGTACTAGCATTTAGCTGACAGCTTCAAATAGCAATTGGCATTTGTGTGTCCTGTTACTGCGGTACACAACCAACCTTGCAACACTAGCCGCCATGAAGCGTTTGCTAGCAGCACATCAGTGAGAATAAAGATGATCTCAGTTTAGCAGCAGAATAGCAACATGACACCTCCTTAATAACACAGCTCATCAGGAGAAATTAGCAAGATGTATGCTGTGTTCCTCTGGCTTGCATGGAACACTCGGGCTCTAAGCTCCCTCTCTTTTGAACATCACACCCCGCAGAAAGTACACTATCTATCTCCCTTCAAAAAGGCACGACTCAATCAACCTCCTGACAAGTGCTGCCATCCTTCATTTGGACACCTGTGTTATCCAATTGGCAGTGCTCACATTATTGGCCTGCCTCCCCCCCCCCCCTTGCTGGCTGCTAGATGCAAACCCGCTGACTCTGCACAATAGCAACTTTCTATGGACTGCTGGACTCGTCTGCTGGGGGGATTTTTTAGCTGAGGTTCCCTCTAATCGTGCTAATTCAGAATCGGCCAGGACCATTCCAAAGGGTGTGTTCTTGGTGCCGTATTAATCTTTTGGTGAACTGATGCTGAACTCTTTATCAGCAAGGGGGGAGGGTATATAATTGCCTGAGAGAAAGGCCGGGGAGGGAAAGAAGAGGCGAGACGATCCCCCCCTCACCCTCCACACTCTCCACTATCTCACTCATGCTCAACAAATATCCTGCTGCTGTTTGCCAGCACTTTTTTTTCCCTCCCTTACAGTGTGAAAGCGGAAAAAAAAGGTTCTCTGGACAGCTTCTTTTTATATTCAGCACCAGACGTCAACTATCAGCGTCATCACTGCCGTCATTATGACTGTATTATCGAGCTTTATGAAAGCACAAACTCTTTCTTTTCTTGCTTTCTGATACGATAACTGCCAGTAGTATCTTGATGAACTGAAAACCATGCAAATCAGATATGATATTTTTCTACATCAAATGCTAAAACAGACATTTTCTTCAGCTTTTTTTTCGCTTCTTTTGTTTCAGGATTCATTCATGTTGAGGATTTTTAAAAATGTGTCCAAATGATGGACAAGCATTCGTCCTTCAAACAAAGCCCAGACACTTTGGTCGTCAGCCACCGCAATTGGTTTCTGTCTGCTTAAGGCCTCGCTTCGATGTAGAGTGGGCGGGGGGTGGGGGTGGGAGTGGGGAGTCTGAGAGTTCTGTGGTAACCTAAATAATTACACGCCCTGTTCTCCCAGAGTGATTAATTATATCTGCAGAAAGGGATTTCTTATTTTAGAGTCCTCCACAGACAAGGGCTGGTGGGGAGAAAGACAAGGGGAGGGGGAAATAAAAAGACGACAAAATACACGGAGGCCCTTATCAAACCTTTCTTGACAGATTTAGGCTGTATGCAAGACTTGCAGAGTAATATCTTTTGCTTTCTGGTCAGCCTTGCGAGAGCGGCACCGAGGACATGAAGGATTTAAAGTGAATCAATGTTTCACAGTAGGCATAATTAACTGCATTTGAGGATCTTGACAGGATATTGGGAGAAATGTTATAGCGTTGCATTTGGCAATTGGGAAGGATTAGTGCCCCTCATGCCCATTACTTCACATCATTTCTTCATTTCCCTTATCTCGACATACCAGAGTGGCCTTTTCCAAAAAAAAATGTTTGTGAACATACATGTCTCAGTTGGCATGGAAAGGGTTTTCCCCCTCTGGATGACTGCACGGTTTCCCGATTTACCACATTGGAAACATGCGTTGGACTTTTGTTAGCATGAGGCTTAGCATGGAGTCGAGAGATTGGCATGGGAGGTAATGGCGGGATGAGAGGCCTCTTGGAAAATCTCTCGAGTCTGAATCCTCGTTGGCTTATTATGTGTCCCGTATGGGATACCCAGATTTGGATCCAGCAATTATGAATAGTGTCAACGCTCCAAAAACATGCAGTTATACGGAGAAAGATGGAAGTGAATGTTAATGGAAATGCAACTGGAAGTACTGCCTTCTTGTTGTAGGCCTCTCTGACAAATGGCATTTCTGTTTACATTCATCAATGCTGCTGTTGGAAAAGGGTTTTTTGTAAATGATTACAAGAATAAATTAGCCTTAAGATACAACAATGGCAAACATAGGTCTACAATATACAGTAGGGGGTGTCCCACAATCAATTAGAAGGCGTAATACCATAGACTGGATCCAATGGAGAAATGGACGGATGAAAGGGCGATGTGGTCTGAAAATAGGTGTGAATGGTTTAGCCAAATTTCAAGATACTGTTCAGATGTCAAGTTCACAAGAATGGTTTTGTCCGGGACATTTGGTTGTCACAATGAAACCAACCGATCCTTGGGCGATTTTTGAGCAATCGAAGTGGCCTCGATCTTTTTTTTTTTTCTCAGCACCATAATTTTATCAGTTCATCCTTGAGTCAAGGTGGCTATATGTGACAAAGCTTTAAAGAAATGCCTTGAGAAATTACTCATTTCGCATCAATTGGATGGACCAATGTCAAAAGAAATGGAAAAGAATGGCACGAAAGGAGAATGTTTACCTTTTTTAAACATGCATTTTAGTGATCTTAAATTCTTGGCAGGCGATTGGGCTTTGGTATGTCCAACAATCAAGTATTGGGTCCAAACCTGCCAGTCAGCTAGGGCCTTTATGTGCGGAGTTACCTCCCCGACATGCTTGTTAATTGGCAACTCTTAATCGTCTGTAGGTGTACATATAAGCTTGACCGGTTCTTCCTCTCTGTGTTCCAGGAGTGTGATTGACTGCCGACCTGTCTGCTTTGTCAGCTGGGATCCAATCCAACCCCCTATGACCTCCAAAAGAGTAAGCTGGGATGAACGCATGATGGATTGATGGAACATTCTCAAGACCATGACAACTATCCAGGTAGGACAAATGCGAACAAAAAGACCTTGTGTTTTTTGACATCGTGTTGGAGTTTAAATGTACTCGAAGAGGGTAAAAAAAAACGAAGTCATGGCCGGTCCAAAATGGGATTTACATGACTGAATACCCCCGTAAAAGAAGCACAATAGCAAGAAGCAACTGCAACAAATCTACCTCACTGATACTCTACTTTAAGGCGACCTGCAGGACTTATTATAATGATTAATTATATTTGCATAAAAAGTAGAGCCCCCAGTCTTTTATATGTACTCTGCACATCTTGTTTTACTCCCTGCTTTTAATCTATAGAATGGTGCACTGGCAATTCAATATATTTAAATAAATCAGGCAGAACTTTATTCTCATTCATCAAGGCAAGGGGAAGGGAGTTAAGGCCAGTGAGTGCAGATCACGGCTCAGTGGCACCGAGCATAGATCTCCAGCCTCTGGCTCTGCACTGAACTGCCTTGCAAAGGCAAATTTAGCACCAACCCCCCCCCCCTCCTCATTCAGTGTTCCTAAATGGCACGTAATCTCCAAAATGCTCTTAACCGTTTCATTGCTGTGGGAGTGCTGGTGACAGTAAGCCTGCCCATTATGTTGTGAAGCTGTCAACGCTTCTCTAACTTTATCCACTCACCCACTCGGGTTCGGATTCAGTATTTCATGGTTTTTCTCCATTAAGCCAAACTGGCTCAGGGTGCAGAGACAATAGAATGCTTCCTCCCCTGCTTCCCAACGGGGCGATTTCTGGCTGCTTTCCTTTTTTTTTTCTGTCTTTCGTAGCTGTACTCGGGTTTGAATGGGGCTGCTCATTCTAAGAATGCAGAAAATATGGCCCTAATATATCACTTCAGAAAGGGATCAAGCTCTTTAACTTCAATAAGATTGTACAGGTTTACAGCATGATTTACCAGAGTGATTGGCTACCTCCCTATTATGGCTATCAGATAATCACTTAAGGTCCTTGGGGGTCTTATAAACACCAAAAGTGGCCACTTTTTGGTAAAAATGCTCTTGTTGTTCTCAAAGGCATAATCATCAGGGCGCTTTTGGGCAGTTGCTGAGACTGTTTCTAAAGACCTGTTTCTAATTTCCTGTTTTGTTAAAGAAAATGTCTTACTAATGTCTCACAGTTCATTGATTGTGCCGCCATTCTGACTCCGTGGGAGATACTTGTGTCTGTTTTCTGAAGCCCAAACGAATCCAAACTCTTTCTTGCAACAAACCCATTTCCGAATGTCAAGCTTCAGGTATTAAAGCATCAGAAAGTGATCACACCTTTCACCTCATATGAGATTGTATGGTTTTACGGCATGATTTTTCACAGACTAAAACTATATGTAACCCAGCACTAGCATCATTGATGGGCTTCTTGCCCAATTATGCTGTCAGATCATCCCTTTAGGTTGTTGGTGTAGCTTCACAGGCATGAAAAACTGCTATTTTGAGTTAAAAAGGTTGTCTTGTCAAAGGCGTAATTGTAGGCATTGAGATGCTATGATATTCCTCATGTCATGTTTGATCTTTTATTTTGAAAAATCTGTGACAGGTGACAATAATCTTTCAATGGATCCTGTTCCTCATGTCCATGACTGTGTTCCTGAGAATATTCAGCAGATTTTACTGTATAGTTTTTTAGATAATTAAAGGTATAGTCTGCCCAAATTGCATTGGGACGCTATGATATTCCTCATGTCGTATTTGATATTTTAGTCATATTTGATCTTTTACTTTGAAAAATCTAACCTATAATTAAAGGTAAAGTCTGCTCAAGCATAATTTATTTTAGAAAATGGACTGTTTTTGACCCAGATGCTGAATCATAAATTGGCTGGCATGCCTTAGTAGTTGTCAGATCATTGCTTTAGTGTGTCAGTGTATCCTAACAATCAGTAATAGAAATTACGCGTTTGGTAAGAAAATCATTATTGGCAGTTGGTGCAAGGCACAATTTCTCTCAGATAGACCAGGACATACTGTATGTCTCAGTTTGTTGGCTTGATGCTAACACATACTGAAAAATTGCAATTGCTGGCTAGGAGAATTAGCATCACATTGTTGTAAATTGAACTTCGGAAACAAAGTATTTTAATTAACAAAGTTGACAAACTACATATATACTCGTACTTCAAGGCATATTTTTCTGAAACACTTTGGAAAACAAACTTAAAGAACTGCTTACTCATGCTGTTCTGGTCTGCTGCTCTGATCTACCTTAATTAATGATGCTTTTACACTGGCACAATACTGATATTTTCAGGAGCAGCATGTGTGAACGCAAACAGATGTTTAACTTGAACTTTATCTAGAGTTTGCCCTACCAGCCACCTAGTAGTAATTCTGCAGAAAGCCCGAGTGAGCTGATGGGAGAACGCAGCAGGATATTATCAGGAGAATTCAACTCCAGAGAATGACAGGGGGTGGTGACGTTGCACGGATTTCAGGAGCACTCCTCCTGAAAATATGTGTAAATTTTAAAGA
This sequence comes from Labrus bergylta, assembly GCF_963930695.1. Classification (NCBI taxonomy): domain Eukaryota; kingdom Metazoa; phylum Chordata; class Actinopteri; order Labriformes; family Labridae; genus Labrus; species Labrus bergylta. Next base: position 5,861,621 of record NC_089218.1, on the reverse strand, counting down.
GTGCATATGAGAAAACGTTGTAACAGTCAATGCTCTGATCCAGTGACAATGCATGACTCGCTCTGTACAACTTATATGTAGAGTCAATGGAGGCCCATGATGCAAACGTTAGCACCCAAGGCCAGCACTACTTCACCAATCACTTTAGACATGTAAACGTTTGAAATCTACATTTTTGTAATAATATTATATATATAATATAAATATAATTAAAATTGTACATGTTTATATTTGGAATGTAGTTTAAAAAAAATCTTATTCAGGGAAAGGCTGTCACTCTCCTTGTGGGGAGTGGTGAAAGGGCACCATTGCACCCTCTATTGACCAGCCGCCACTGGTAAAAATGTTGAGTCATTGTTTGCGAATGGCTAAATAATGGCACTTCTTCGTCACAGTACCTCAATTGCTCCGTAACCCAGACTCTGCAGGGACATTCTCATGTGTGAAGCAATACTTAAGGTAACTCTGCAGAATCCTGACACCTCCTAGAATGGGAGGTTATTTGTGTAAGAATGAAAAAAAGAAATGGAAATCTTTGCAATACATATACCCCTTTGGTGCAAGTGTTGCATCAAAGGTGGTCATATGAGAGAAGTACAACCTAAAGCGGCTTTATCAACAGGGGTGAAGCAACACCTGCCAATGAATGTCTTTGGTCAATTTTGGACGGTTGCTGTCTTCTATTGAAATTAACAGGTCATGGAGAGTGTATGCCAATCACTTCACTCAAAGCACCATCCACTGGGCTGCGTTTTGTGTCTTGTCAGTGGAGATTGTTTGTCATTTAGGACACACTTTCAAATAAATGAAAAGTGCTTTTGATTATCTTGCACTGGCGCCGGCCCATCTGGTCTTTGTGTGGGGAATTAGACTGTGGAGATTGGAAGCTCCATTAGACCTTCTTAACTGTCAAGCATCTCAGGGCCTTTTGCAGATAAAAAGCTGTCACGGCCAAATTTTTGGGGGGTAAACAAATAGGAGCCGAGTAGTCGAGATTGAAAAGTTGCGGATGCTTCCTAAAACAGGAGCTGTTGCATTTTTTAAACTGCTTTGATTATGTAATGCAAGTCACTGAGTTCTGGAGCTCAGAATCCTCCAAGTATTCTCAGTCTTGTTAGCATTCATTACCATTTTCTATTGGGAACAAGAAACACTTGTGCATACCCTGATCCAAACTCATGATTTAATTAAATGTGCTTTTAACAGTCTGCCAAATAATCTGAAGACAAAAAAAGGCTTGTTTGTGAGTGTATATAACTTTAATACAAGACACTAAAGTACCTTATTGACCCGATTCAAGCCTGCAACCATTGAAAAATGGGAAAAATTGTTTTTAGAATATCATTGTTCAAATATATTTCAGATATTTCTTAACAGGACTATTAGCTATGTTTTGGCCCCATTAGTGGAAGTTCTTCTGGAAATAACTTTAACCAATCTGTGAATGATGTCTTTTAGTCTCCTAAGAGCTTTTCCTCCCAGTTCATGTGTCAGACGATTGGCTGTTCCTTCCATTTCCGACTCCTGTGATACGAAAAGGTCACAATTTTGTGGAGAATTATGCAATTGAATTTACCTTAATATGAGTAGATATTGTTCATTTTCAGCCTTTTCAGTCCTGGGAATGGTAGAAGGGTGAAGGTAGAATGATATGAGACTGTTTCACTAAGATATTAAATTTTTAAGGAAGAAGGGCAATGGGGTTCAAGCCAAAGAAGGTTAAAAACTGAGATTGAAGCGCATAAAAATGGGAGACAGAATGAAGTCTCAGGGCTTGGAAAGGGAAATGGAAAGATTAAGGAATATGATATGTACATTTCAATGAAATAGAGCTTAACCAGCTGAGAATTCACTCCAAAGCCAAGAATCGCTGGATTGCTTGTAAAGAAGTTTCACTGGTTTTCAAACCTGGCAGAAGCTGTAACTTAAAACTGAACCATAAAGTGAAAGTTGCTTTGATGTATTTCCATTCATCTTTTGGAAAAGTATCCAACCCCTAAAAAAACTGAGTGGATTACTTACGTTTGGCACTCTTTGTTCTGATAATTGTGACACAAGTTGGGATGACTCAACAGGGAAAACAGGAATTTAAAAGGATATCAACTCTTCAATATGTACTGATGTTCAAGCACTGGCCGTTTCTCAAAAAGGCAAAGAAGAAAGAAAGGCTTATTCTATGTTTTAATATCTGTGAATTTTCTTTGAATGTAGCTTAAAAATGCTTTAAAAAATGGACGTGATTGGAAATAACTTAAAGTAATGAGGGAATTCTTACAGAAACACTGATTTGATAGCAAACATTAGTTAGTTATCGGTTACCAATGGTAGAAAATTGGATGGCTTTCTTTAAAATATGTAGAATATGAAACATTGGGACCAAAAATAAATCTCCTACCCTCGTTTTAAAACTAAGTCTTTGTAGTTAAGGTGATTTAAGGAGACTTTATGTTGTGTATACTGTCTAATAATTGGCTTGCTTATGGAAAAGTGATGAGGGAATGTTTGACGAAACACTGAAATGAGAGCAAACATTAAGTTACCAATTGGTTACCAATGACAGAAAATGGGATAAATCACAGAAATTGGATAGTTGTCATTAAAACATTGGAAATCAAGACAAAGGCTGTGTAGTTAGGGTCATCTTCAGGAGACTTTATGATGTATGTACTGTCTAATAATTGGCATAAAGTACTCGTATTGTGTCTTGGTTTCTCAGTAATGGAGTTGACCTGAGAATTCTGGCCTTTTCTCAGAGTTTTAACCATGTTTGAGGGACCGAATTGTGCGGATAAATGCTTTTTTTTTTTCTTCTTATCCACACTCCCTGGCTTTGTGATGCAACACCTCAGCCAGCTCAATGGTAAAAAAAAAAAAAAAAAAGAAGAAAAAACTCAGAGTGAGTCAGACATGTTTCGCAGACTGTGAACCAGACCCTGGAGAGGGTTTGCGAAATAAGTGTGCGAGATAAAACACAGAATTGAAATTTTACAATAACCGAGGGTCAAGCGGGGCGCGCTTTGTTGGCGAGTGCCTGCAAACGAAAGAGTATCTGAATGTTGAAAAAGGAAAGTTCCTTTCATTTGGTCTCCCTCCTCCTCGACTGAATCAAATCTGTCGGCGGCTCTCGGTACAAAACAAAAAGCCACATGACATCACTCATGACATGAATGCTTAATAATCTGGTTTTTAAAATCCATTTCTTTGCCTATTAAAGCTGTAAAAGTGCTTTTTTTCTCCCATAATGTTGGTGGCCTTGAGATGCCATTGCCGTTTTCTTAATACAGTCCATCACTCCTGACATCCTATGAAAAAAAAGAATCTTAGTCTAGCTCGACAAGTGTGACTCCTTCTCCTCTCACTCTCCCAAAGAAAATATTTTTTTCTTATTCGCCTCGTGCCTTTTGAATCCTCCACCAAGGCGTCGAATGCCAAAGGAACACTTTTAATTCATCAGCGGGGGGACACTGAAGGCTGTTCTGGATCATTGGACAGGCAGCGTCTGAAGTCTGAAAGACAGAGAGAGAGAGAGAGGGAGTGCCTGGGTAATTTAAAAAGTCTCCGTCATAGAACGAATAAAGGACTTTGCAAACAGCAGAGTAGAAAGACCTCCACCATTTAATTATGAAGTAATTGTAAAGTCTATAACAACAGAGACCTGAAAGCGGGAGGCGAGGGAAGAGGGACCGCTCCATGAAAATGTAATTAGCCGAATATCATCTTGCCTCTCTCTGAGCCACTGTAGAATTTAAGGGGACAAAGAAAAGGGGAAAACAGACAAGTTTCTTTTAAAGATAAAACTAAGCAGGGTGTCACAGTTTAGATCTTCAGTGACTCGGATCAATATGTAATTAACTCCGCAAGGAAGAAACACCTTCTCTCCCCCCGTCTTTAAACTCTCTCTTTAACCCCTCTGTAGTCCAAAGGGGGAAGAAACAACATGTCTGCAGAAAGGCAACACAAGCATTTCCACTTTTTTTTTCTATTTCTATTAAGAACTCCAAAAGGCTGCGGAACAATTCATTTCACCTTTTTTTTTTAAAATTTTTATGGTGGTTCTTTCCCCTTACCTGTGATAACTCTGCTAGAAGTCTTCGGGGAAGGTTGAAATATAATCCTGGTGAATGTTTTTTTTTTTTGGAGGGAGTCAGTGGTTGTAGTTCAAACTGTTGGAACAGATATTGGTGGAGGTGGCGGGACATGAACTTAACTGAACTCCAGCTGCCCTGAAGCACACTACTTATCCTCTACTTGCTCCCAACAGAACCCCGTTTGGGGGAAAATAACTCCTTGCTACTGCAGGGGTAGTGTTGCAGCAATGGACAGTTTTAGAAATACACCAACTTGACTCTGCGTTTTTATTGTAAGGTGTAAGTCTTGAATGTTTTAGACTGCAGAGGGGAACAGCAGAAATCAAGTATATCCTCTGTAAATGTCTCTCTGAGTCATGACTGTCTACAATGAGTGTGAAGCCCGAGTCCCACCAGATGTATTGTTGTTGGACCCTTGTTTACATCATGTTTACGTGGACGGGACAGCCTAGCGTATAAAGCTGTTTTAGTCAAGGAAAAGAAGAATAAAATCACCTACTGACTGCTTATTTGGATGTCACATAAGTGTCTTTAGAGCACGGTGTGAAGTTAAAAGCTAACCAAAGACAAAGACAATTTTTTTCGACACTTGCGCGAAATGGTGCGTTCAAATTCAAAAGTGGAGTGGAGAGGGGTTGGCGGTGTGTCGCTGGAGGAAAGCGGAGGGTTCCGAGTAGCAGAGGTGTGGCCAAACAGCAGTTTGTTTTGGTTTCATGCTAGTGCTCAAGGGCGACATCTACTGGATCAAAAAAGTCACACATTCTTCCTTTACAATAACACCACAAATTCAATTAATCAATAGAAGGGATGAGTCATTTTAAGCCCCCTCATTTTCATACACTTGACTGGGCTTCCCCTTTAAATGAAACCACTGCTCGTTTATGTAAACCCTTTCTCTCAGCTAATGCATATATATGAATATCTCAACTTGAAACTTTTCAAAATCAAGCATTGGACCGTCTCAAAGTTTTCTTTCCAAATTCAGACTCAGCTATAAAAATACAGAACAAGCAGCTTTATTGGAGAACATTCTTTCTTTGTTTCATTTAGCTGTGTCATTGATGACGAAGGCCAGGCTCAGACTAAAGGAGTTTTAAGATCCAGACAGGTACCATTGAGCACAAGGCAAAAAAAGAAATCTGAGAAATGCTTCTTTCAATTCTCATGAAAATGGTAAATGGACCTGAGCTTGTATAGCGCTTCTCTATTCTTCTGACAACTCAAGGAAGTGATGAACATAGAGGTTGCTTTGTAGTGAGACCATTGAAAGTAACTAATCCCATTCATACACATGTTTGCACCGCCAATGAAGCAGTGGGAGCAATTCAGGGTTAAGTGTCTTGCCCAAGGACACATTGGACATGTTGTTGAAGGAGCTGGGGATCAGACCCCTAACCTTCCATTTGAGAGACGGCCGACTCTACCAACTGGTTTAGAAATATTGGGTTTGTCTAAATTATATCACAAAAAGTTAGTCTAAGAACTGGGTTGAAGCAGATGGCTTTCCACAAACGAGTCTGACTCTGCTTGAAGTTTCAGTTTATTTTCCTCGCCATTGTTGAAAGGTGCTTTCCCGTAGTGGATTAATGTTGGGTCGCTCCAAATAATATCCCAAAAAGTTTGTTGAAGATCTGAGACGGGGCGGTTACCCTTTGGTTTTCTGTCCTTTGACAGTTGGGTTATCAAAGCTTCCAAACTCCAAACAGTGCTGACTGCAAAACCCCAAGCTACGGTCTTTGTTTTAGAACTGCAATTTGCATCATCCTCTTTTTACCCGCCAAATAAAGATCCAGGGGTCATTGTGTTGTACACGCATTGTGTCCCGACTGAAAACAGTCGAACCAGCTCCTGGTCTTGGAACGTCATGACAGCCGCGTCCTCTACCGAGCTTCCAGAATGAAACAGCTGCTCTGGCCTGATTGCGTCCTGTCAATGGGGATTGAAAGCTACATACTCTCGTCTATAGTGTGTCCAAGATGACGCTTTCCCCAATGGAGGTATACATTCAATAATTCATTTTTTGTTGTTGTCTGAGACAGAGCAGACATGGTGTGAGGGAGATAAAATGGTGAACTCAATAATGAAAGAATGGATTTCGGGAGATCCCAAACTAATAACAAGAAAGATACTTCTGGATTTATCCAATGTGGCCCTGGAGGGTGGATTCTTTGATGAGATGTGCAGTTTGTAAACCATTAGATAGACCCATTATCAACCCTGTTGTATCAACTGGAATTCAAAAATAGCATTCAGTTCTCTATTTTAGAGATGTAGTTTCTTTGGACTGATGTATTTTCCGCGATCATTCCATCTGTATGTCATTGTTGAACATCTCAAAATCAATTGCAGTTGCAAGCTGGTATCAGTTACATAAGTGCGGCCAGAAACTAATCTTGTGCTATAAGGCTTGGCATGCAGTTGGCAGTTCTGTTCATCCCAACATGGCAAAGTTTTTGTTAAGTGCTTGAGTTTTACAAGTCCATTTACCATCTACTCAATCCACTGGAAACCCAAATCGTTTTACTTTTAACTATGTATTCCAGAGTCTTGTATTCACAAAGTTCACCATAAAAGTTGATAGAAAACTTTAAACCCTAATTGTAGCGCCTTGCGGTCTGTGACTGTGACACAACTGAGTATGTTTAAAAAAAAAAGTCTTAAAAAGCAGCGATGAGAAAATGTTTGTTGTGGTCTAAAACTTGACGCCCAATGCTAGTATCTTTTGCTTGCTAGCTTACACATTTGTTTTAAGAGCAAGAATGGTATTTGATGTGACAGCAGCTGTTTAGAATTATGTTTGAGCATGGTTGCGTCCTCTGTGTGTATATATATGTCGATATATAATATATGTAGATATTTGTTGATTTGAAGTTTAATCCAAAAAAACAAAAGTTGGTTTGAGGATGTTTGGCATCTCACTCGGAAGTCTACTCCAGTCCAGAAAAAGTGAATCAGAACTGAACACTAAATTTGGCAACTTGCCATTTTGTGGCTGAATTAAAAAAAAATCAATGTGTTTTTATATGTCTTCACGATGATATATGAAATCACTGTGACCTTTCCCTGGGTGACTTTATATTTCCCACTTCAAAGAAAAAAAAAGCTACCTTGGAGACACATTTCCGTTTGCGTTAGACAAGCCTCCTGTAGTCTCAGTGCTATAAATAATGTACTTTTTTTTTGTCAGCAGTGTTTGGATGTATCGGAGGAGTACCCCCCCCCCCCACCCCATCTTTTCCATTCCTCTTTCTTTCACACACACACACACACACACACACACACACACACACATTCACTCTGTTCCCCCCCTCTTCCACATGTCAAATAACATGACATTCAAACACTCAGCATGAAGCGAAATCTCCCTTTAGATCTCCTCCCGAATGATTGAAGTTGACATTGAGTTGTGAGGCACATTACTCCTTTTCTTTTTATGAAAAGTCACTCCCGAGAAGTGAGACTATGGAGGCATGAGGAAGGGAGGGGAAAGGAAGAGTAGTCTTATGCTAATGGACTCTCTAGGGGGGAAAAGAAAAAGACTGGGCTGATTGTGACCTCACAATAACTTGGAAAGGAAGCATGACTCACGAAGAAACCCCACAACACTGTGTTTCTCCAGCTTCCCCTGACACTGATGAAACCATTAATAACACTACAGCCTAAATATAAGTCATTGTTTGCTGAAGCATATGCGGAGAAACACTGCTATGTATTTTGACAAGGGGGGTTATTAATTATTCATCATGACTGTCAAGCTAACCGCCTGTTGCTGCGGAATTCTAATATCTAACAATGATCGGGCTTAAAAAGAATAATTTTTTTGTGGCAGACAATCAAATCCGTTGAGTCTGTTGTGATTTATCTCACTTGGATTTACACAACGGGCTCGCCAAGATATAAATTGATCTTTATATTCTCTGGTCATTAAATACTGCAGAGAAAGGCGATGCTTGTCAATGCTTGGGACCCGAGGCCAGTAAGGGCCCCCCCCCCCCAGCGAGGGCTGACAAACTTTAAACCGCAGCAGTAGCTGAAAACGTGCAATTTTTGCAATGACAGTAGGAGACCTCCCTAAAGGGGCCCCCCATCTGACGGCAAATACTGTCATTGCCCTGCTTAGCAGAATGACAGTCAGTTAAGGAACATGAAAAGGAATTATAAAAGAAGAGTAAGAGTGTTGAGACATTGGCAGACGGATGGTGGATGGAGGGGCCCCCAGTTCATTTTTGCCTAGGGCCCCAACGGACTCTGTGATCTCCACGCTTTTCACTGGTCAAACTTTTGGATTTATTCTGACTTTATTTCAGTCTTTTCTTTTCTTTTTTGCTTAATGTATTTTTCCTGTTTAATTAGGTACAGCGTTTGACTTTTTACTTGCCTTGATTTATGTGCTGTAAACACTTTTTCGTTTTAAATCGTGGAGAATTTGCTCATTAATTTTCTGGCAGAGAGTTAAATTTTTAGACCCCACAAGAATTTTAACAAAATTGCCTCAGATCACTCAGGGGACAGAGAATTTTCACAATCAATTTGAATCAAATAGAAAACTAATTTCATAAAATAGAAAGAGAATCATGATTAGAGGTTCTTTTCAGTTAAAAATCCCCACTTTTAATAACTTACAATTACAAAAGAGATGAACCAACAAATGGCACTGGCGCAACACAATTTCCTTAAAACAAATTTGTCTTCCAAAGTCGACCTTTGAGAATAATCATTTGATAATTAGATCTGTCCCAGTCATTTTTCAAATTTTCAATTTCCGAGACAACTGCAAAAGTCACCAAAAAATGGTTTCCTGGAGAATTATTGTTCACTATAGGAAGCGTACAATGCTAAATTGTATCCAGTGATGTTTGGTTGGCTTCAGAGGCGGCTACAGATGGGTGGCCTGGGATGGCATGGGCCCCACTTAAAATTGTAATGGTCACCTCAAGTGCAACCCCAAATCCCAAACTACAATTGTTTATTTACCTTTAGCAGGACTTAAGTTAAAATCAACTTTTCTGGCTGTGTTGCAACAGGCTGTTTATTTTATTAAACACTGCTAATTAATGTATTTTTGCAGTAGTAGACAGTGTGCAAGAGTTTGCATGCAATTTTCTAAGTACTTGAAATTGTGACTTAGTACATCTCCTTTTTGAGTCCTCAAAGAATGCTAAGATAAGATGATGTATATGCAAATTTGTGTTCCTTACAAGTCCACATCATTAATGGGGACAGAAAGGGAAAATATATGACATTCATATGTGTGTGCGCACAAACTTCAGGCCACCCCAGTCAGAAAAGTCCAGATACGCCCCTGGTTGGCTACCAACGCTAAGGCCAATCCAATTTTTGTACACAAGTAAGAATAAAAATTCAGGAAACCAATGAATACACTCATTAGTGTTAATTAAATGACAATCAAGGGGGAGTTAAAATGGAAGGAAGTATGTTGTAAAACTAAATTTATATGATTTATGAAAGAGTAGAATTCAAACAAATACCTCTATTCTGAGCAAATGCCTACATGGAGAGTAGGCAGTAAGAGTTATTCAGACAGTGAAAGACTGACAGAGTTTTTACAGGAGGTAGACAAAAACCGTTGAGGCTTATCGCCAAAACTTGTCAGTCAAAAAGGGTATGTGAAAAGGCTTGTTTTAGTTTGGGCTTAAACATTGCACAGGTCATGTTCAACCCAAGGTCAACCTTTGCACCAATTTTCTCCATTATTGTTCAGTTTTTTCTTTGGTAGTTGCAGGCAATAGAATGGAGCCATAGGATGTTGTTCAGCATATTTAAAGCATGTTTAATATAGATTTATATGGTGTTGTTTTAATGTCATGTTGTCTTTTTAACACTGACGGTGTACTAAACAGTCTTTTCTAGGCCATAGCAGTCTTCAGCTTGTTTGGCCTCTCCATCTAGGCCATCGGGGGAGTCCACCGAGGGCTAGACAAAATCCTGATTCCAGATACACGCACACAAGCTTGATTCCGGCATGAAGCAAGTTGCTCTTGTCAGCGCACCTAGGGGATAGCTTCAGCCACCAGCCGCCAGTCCTCAAATCCACTGACTGATCCAATGCCCAGACTGTCGGGCCCTGTCCAGCCGATGCACAATTTTTCAACCTTCACTTGCTGCTGCACAGCCTCGAGTACTTTTTACTGTGTCTGTAAAAGCAGCAAGGGTGAATTAAAAGAAAACAACAAAGCACTTACACGGCTTGAGAAATCTCACCAAACGAAAGAAAAAGTGGAAAAAAAAAAACGACGGAACATCACACCCTTTTAATCATTAAAAAGGCATGAGAGAACTGGAGTTTGGCACCTGAGGCTTGCTCCGATTTTGAACAAAAAATGTGCGCTTTTGTCTTTGAAGTCTCGCTGTTCCCTTGAACGCCGGAGCATCTAAACATCGCTAATTGCTAGGAAAATATTGTTTCTGAGTTAGTGTCAGAAGGTTGGTGGCAACAGCTTTCCTTCCCGCCGTCACCCTGTTAGAGGGAAAAAAAAGCGTCTGATGCAGCGAGGGTGCTGACATATCGAGGCAGAAAAGGGCTCCAAGTCTATGTCGCTTTATCTGACTTCTGATTCCAGACATGTGAAAGAAAAGCGGCTAACTGAATTGATTTGTACACGCTGATATTCTCATTCCTACTTTTTGAATATACTGTAATTATCTTGACTATTTAAATAGAGGGCAAATGGTTCCTCTAGTGACTCGCAAATCCATTATTGCCTGCCTAATTGGCTTGGCAAGCCTCGCCCCCTCTTTCCCTTGCTCGTTCGCTCAAAGATTAAAATCCAGCAGTGATTTTTAATTTGAAATGGGAGAAAGTGCAGTCAAAATGTTTTGCCTGAACACGGGGAGAAAAAAGAAAAAGAAAGTGAAATCTTATTTAAGCGTTGCACGGCACACAATGTGCATCAGTGAACTCTGCCCCCCCCCCCCCCCGATGAAGACACATGACTGAGTTTATCTGGTACTTGGAAAAACACAAAATCTCTGGTGTGAAAGACTTTTCTCTAATTCATATTCCCACTTTAATATTTCCTTCCTCGGTCGTATGCAAACACGTCGGCTCTGAAATTCAACAAACAAACCAGAGATTTCTCCAGAAAGAGGTCATTAAGTGAAGTCCGTGCTGAGAAATATGCAAAAAATAGTCCCAGTCAGTTCATGTTTTGCTAGAAGAAAAAAACAGCCTGCGTGCCTTGTAAAGACCCACATGTGACCTTATATCTATTTCTTGTACCTGCTTGTGTTTTCCACCCTGAAGGGCTTCCAGGAAGTGGGGATAAGTTTAGATGGAAGCTTAGCCACACGAAGCAAAGGTAGAGCTTTGCACTCATGACGTGATTCCAATGATTTTAATTCATCTAATTGTGACCATTTACAGGACTTTGGAGAGAATGGACCAGATCTTACTTAGGGTGGTTTCACATTAGGGACCCAGGCTCAGATCTGAAACCTTGACCCCAAAGTCTGCTTCATTTGATCAGTGTGAATTCAAATGTAACATACTCGTACCTAACTCGGGTACTGTGCTCCAGTCCCCTTGAAGATGTGATCTCGGGGCATGATTCATGTGTACTCGAGCACGGTCCGCGGGAGATGAGGACGCAACCATGCTCAGACATAATTCTAAACAGCTGCTGTCGCATCAAATACCGTTCTTGCTCTTAAAACAAACGTGTATGCTAGCTAGCAAAAGATACTAGCATTGGGCGTCAAGTTTTAGACCACAACAAAACATTTCGCATAGGTGCTTTTTTTTTAGGTGCCAGAGGACATTCAAGTCTTTATGCCAAATATGAAGCAAGAACCAGCTATTTTTAGCATAGCTTAGCATTAAGATAGGAATAAGGCAGAAAATCTAAACTGGATTCTTTCAAAGACTTAAAAAGGGAAAAGAAAAAAGGAATAATTCAGACAAGTTACTTCTCTCATGTTCTTGCTTCTAAAACAAATGTGTACGCTGGCTAGCAAAAGATACTAGCATTAGGCGCTAAGTTCTAGCCCACAACAAAGTTTGTCATTCCTGCTCTTTAAGAATTGTTTAACATATTCAGATATATCTTTATTTAATTTCCAGTGGACATCTTTATGCCAAATATGGGAGCAAGAACCAGCAATTGTTAGCTTAGCTTAGCAATGAGATTGGAGGCATGGAGAAAAGCTGTGGCCTGGCTCCATTCAAATAAAAAAATAAAAAACCAATAGTGGCTCTTTACCTCCCTGAAAAGCATTTGAAATGTTGTCGACTAAGACATACTCAAGGTTGAGACATAGCATCTCTTTATGCTTGATCCACTTGTTTGCTTGTGTGAGGCCTTTATAGCATATGGAACCTGTTTATGCATTGCCCTTAACAAAAACAGCCTCATCTCTGACCTTGTGTACAACCTTAAAATGTACAAGAAAATATACAGAAGCTGTATCTGGTTGACTTTTAACAGGGCAGGTAGACACCTTTAGATAGAGGGTAGATGTTCCCATGTGTTGGAAACTGGTTTTTCCATCAATGTTGCAGCAATAGTTTGAAAATTATCTGATTCCCAGGCCTTTTGGAGCTCGTGCCCATTTATGATTTGGAACCCATATCGAGCAACCATCTGAACACATTTCCTGCCTGCATTAGAATTCCATTTCCAGGTAGCGTTCCCATCTTTATTGAGAACATTCATGATGTCCTTGCTTTGCTGTGGTACCAATTTAATCCATATCCTGACTTGTAGGGCAGTTGTGGTATATGCTCTCTGGCTTTGCTTGCCATTGGTACGACATCCAATCACCTGCTTCCAAGTAGTTTTCTAGACATAGTGCAATCAGTTCTTTATAGTGTATTCTGTAGATTGGACAATCCAAGCTGCTTTGTATGGATTGTGTTTCTTGTGCCCACCATTTAAGAGTGGAGCTAAATAATGAGTTGAACATCTTAAAAGCACCAACATGGATTTAGCTCGCTAATGATTGGTTTCCTGACAGAATGATTAACACACAGGTCGGTCAGTTAAACTTACAAAAGCACACTTTGTAGCCCGGGCTCCAAGCCCTAAAGTGCTCTCATAACCTTAAAAGCCTTCACGCTCGCTGACTACAGTCAAACGAATGGACTTGACTCAGTTATGGTTTGCTGCTTTTGTTCCCCAGCGCAGCCTGCTAATAAGTCAATCCCGTCCACTCCCCGATACAGCAAGGATGTACTTATCGCATTGTCAGCAGCTCGTTTCATTATGGTCAACCCCCTGGTAAAGTTTTGCATGTTACCGATTCAACATTTTTAAATTACCTTGCGCATGCTGACTCAAGCCAAGTCATGGTGAAAAAAAAACAAAGGAGAGGGCTCCCTGTGCAACCCCTCATCCTGCTTTGACCATCAATCACGGCTGTCAGAGCAGCTGCGTGCGCTCGCTCTTTGGTGGGAACTCACACCGGAGCTCTACATCATCCCGAGCTGTGATGAATGCTCAGGCTTTAGCCTCTGTGCTTTTGATTAGAGGGCCGGGCCATCGACAGGTAGCATCGTGACAAAAGCTCTAGTCCTAGGAAGATCAAGTGTTATCATGGGGTTGATAATAATATGTGATTTCTCATGGCTTGACCTATTCCAAGTGCAAGGTCCATGCTTGCAAAGAATCAAAGGAATGCCAGATGGATTTTCTTCCAATTGATTTGAACCTGACAAGCGTCATGACAACTGCAACAAAAAGAATGGAGCATTGAGTTTGAAGAATTTGGTACTTCTGTTGTCCACTAATGGCTGCAAGACGTCAGAGTGTGATGTAAAGAGATCGACCCAGCGAGGAAAAGAAGACACAATTATGTCCTTGGAAAATTCCAAATATCCAACTTAATTAATAGAACTGAGAACTAAGAATATTTTAGTCACTGTATCCACATTTGCTTATAAAATATATAGTGTTTTGTTTAAGATTTGTATTATAACCTACTTAAAAGATACCATTTTGATCTGTACTGGGTTTTGGAATCTAATAATTGTCTTTTATGACTTCCTGTGTAGAAGACTGACGTGATGTCTAGTAGTTTGACTTGCATGACTTCTCACTTCCTGTTTCTGCCCTCAACTAGCCCTTGCATTTTCTAGACAGTGTAATCATCCAAGAACATGCTTTGTTGTCAATGTCAGAGCACACAGATGTGAATGTTTTTGACGGACTGTCTGTAGGATCTGGTATGTATTATATCGGAGTAGACAGAGAGGCATCTCAGGTCAGAGATAATTGGTGTTAGTGTTTTAAATATGGCTGTCAAAATGAAATGCAGTCAGGGTTTATTGTATTTGCTTATCTGATCGTTACATTTAATGTGGCACTGGAGAGATGGAATCAATTTAGCTGCTCTGATTGGTGGAGTGACACCAGCACACAGCGTTGGAACGCTTTCACTTCCCCATCCTATCCATCCACGCTTGTCCCATTAGCCTTCATTCCATTACGGGGCCAAATAGGGCTTCCAGGGCTTCGTCATTGTTTATGTAAAGCAATTTCTCCCCGGATAAATTTTCAGTAATTCTTCACTGCATCTTGTTATCAACTCCCCCAGAAGATGTGCCAGTCGGATTGTGCCGTCAAGGGAAAATTGTTTTCTAATTCCATATTATCAGCATTGTGAATGGATCCTGGCCCCAAAGACCCGTCTAGACCTAGTGGGTGATGGCGGAAATTGCTAACAGCAGCAATTGGCCTCTGGACAAACAAGGCAGATGAGACCCTCACAAGCTAATCATAGCACAATGCATGTCAGGCTCTCTGCTGACAAAGGAATTTGCCTTTTATTATAGCCGAACAGGAAAGAATTTCAAAACAACCTCTGCATTATGATAGGTACAAAGGTGAAGAGTATTAAAGCTACTATGAGGCATTTTTAAGTTATTATGAAACTGACTGAAATTCATACTGATGCCTCTATTTGACATACAAAAGTAGTGTGGTTCATTTAAAGCCTGTTAATGCGTCCACAATTTAGGTGTCAGACGCTATATGCAGGGCGCACAGTGCCACAAACAGTGTCACTCCTGTTAGGAGTTTGTAACTGATTATGAAACAGGCTGAAATTAATATAGGCGACGCTCTACAACCTACAAAAGCAAAACAAACTATCAGCAACTAGATTTTTTATTTCTGTCTCGTTAATTTATTAGCTTTTAAACGATGCTTTAGGGTAGGTGTCAGACAATACAAAGGGTTACAGTGATTGATGTGTTTTACTGTTTAAATAAAGCAGAAGGAAATTTCTCATGAGACAAAATTACTTACACATGAATAGGCAAAGTTCAGCAAAGTATCCACCTTGGGGTGAAAAACAGAAATTGGAAGATTATAATGAACGCTGGCTGGAGGGGCCCTCAATTAATTTTTGCCTTGGGCCCCGACAGACCCTAGAATCGCCCCTGCTTGATACATGACCCAAAGTGTAGCGGAGAAACATTCTTACATTTGTGCTCTTGTAATTGCCACAAGTACAGACACCTTAATGAACCCCTTATTGAACTCAATTAAGTTGGCGGAAGTGTCAAATAAAATGTATTTTGTGGACGTTTTGTCCTAAACAACTGTCCAATCAATTGCAAACTAAATGTGATCATATTTGTTAAAGACACATTTTATCATCTCAGATCTATCTCAGATCATCTGTCTCAGCTTAGATCCTCCTCCACTTTCATACGACAGAGTCTCTACTAACCGCCATCAAAACTTGTGTCACACCAGCATGTAAAGACTGAGGTGATTATGTGTTGAAGAATCTTCATGTTCAAGCAGTATTTCCCCCTACTTTCATACTTTGCAAAGCTCTTTGCAAGACCGTTCATGCGTGTCAGATGAAAACAAAATGTTCATTCTTGATTCCTGAAAAGCACATTATGCAAGGATGGTGCTCGCTGCTAATTGCATTACCTGAACTAAACCCCTTGTTCGGAGTCATAAATGCTTGTCTGGCACAGTCGAAACCGCTGTTGCTTGAGCCAACAGCACCAAACCATGCCAAAATGCCAGCAAACTTCCACTCAAATACAAAATAAAGCAAAAAGAACTTATAAAGATTTCAGCGATTTGAGCGGAACCTACATGAAGGTACAGTGTGCTTTGCATGACTTAGCAGCTTGCATGCTAATGCTGATGACATTATAAGAGGAACATATTTCAAAGCATTGTTTTTAAAAACAAGGCAGCTTCCTGAAAAAGACACATGTTAAAGTCACCATAGCATGAACTTTAATTTGCATTTTACAAATTGCTTAATCATTTGTACCAGACCTCATTATGGTATTATGTATTTTTATGCAGACGATCTATGATTATATCTTTAATTCTTATATGAACCCATTAGCCTTCGTGAAGGAGACAATCATGTCCATGTATAAACACACACACACACACACACAGCTACACAAACCCTGGTGTTCACACCAGCAGTGTAAGGGAGTCTACTCTGAAAGACTTATCATGCAGACTATCAGTTAGAACAGGAACCTGCATACACATGCTCGGAAACATTTGCTAAAAAACGTTGGTGCAAAAAAGTTCTAAATCCTGCACAAACACACACCGCCATCAACATCCAAGGGTATCTACCTCTCCCCATCAGCAGCACACAAAGTCGTTTTAGGACAGTCCCTTTCCCTCTCTTTTGATGCTAGCATCCCTCTCAGGGGAGCCGGTCCCCTTCCAGAGGGAAGGTGGCAACACCCCTGCTGCACTACTTTCACATCGTTGTATTCCAGCTGGGGATTCCATAGATGCAGATTTGCCCGTCCCCAAAGGACAGCCCACTGCTAATACGATTACAGAGCTTGAGACTTTAAGATAATTCCATGCATCTCCACGGCTAATTTCAGGGTAAGGCGGGCATGCGTGCCACATCCGCTTATATTGTCGCTCCTCGCCTGCTAAAGAGAGCACAAGAGTTGACTTATTACCACACAATGCTGACTAAGTGGGGAATCTCTTTGGACATGGCGGCCCACCATATGCTAGATTTAATTCGATTATCCATCTGGGCTTTAGTTAAGGGCTTTCAACAACAACAAAAAAAGTTTCTGGTCCCCCAGAGAGAGGGTAAGAGGGCAGCTGTGGATTTGACTCGATTTGCTCTTTCAACAAGGGGCAAATAATAAGCCATGATTCGATGAAATACACAGCGCTTACAGCAACACGGCAGCATTAGCAGGCTTGAGTATTTGGTGCAAAACTGGATTAAGCCTAATCCTTACAGTGCATTCTTGTTTTCTTCCAATGCAGATTGCTTGTAAATGTGTGTTTTTTTTTAAACTATAGGCTTAATCCATGAATCTGCAAGAGATCTGAGGTGTACAAATGAGTGTTTGCTTGACCTTATTTTCACTGATGTAACTATAA
Source organism: Labrus bergylta (assembly GCF_963930695.1). Taxonomy (NCBI): domain Eukaryota; kingdom Metazoa; phylum Chordata; class Actinopteri; order Labriformes; family Labridae; genus Labrus; species Labrus bergylta. The sequence goes on along the minus strand of NC_089218.1, from coordinate 5,844,169 downwards.
TACCCTCTCTGTTCGATCATAACTAGGTTAGAGGCTATCTTTGTGTGGAATTTGTTGGATTATGAGCTGCAAAAGTGAAAAGATGTCATTTTTTTTAGAGGACCGATCCAACATTTAAAAGTGAGACGACCATGAATAGAACGACTATGGCAGTCCGTGCGTCTTTCTTTAGGAGGATCGCCTCAACAGTGTGTCAAGGGAAACCCCAAAGAGACAGGCAGGGGAGCACCTACATTGAAGCAAAGGCAGAGGAACACGTATGTGGTGTGCCAAAGTAGTGCTAAAATGAGGTGACTTGATAGAGGAAAGTAAAGCCCTGAGAATTTCTTTAAGTATTGTACCTTTATGTTGTTGTTCTTTTAGCTGTGTGTTCTTTGAAATTAGTTTAATATGTGGAGCAAACAACCCCGTCTACATAGCCATATAGCCTAGGTTCAGGCTTTTATTTTGTATGTTTCTACTCTCTTAAACTGAGAGTACTTTACTTGCTGTTTGAATTCAACCCAGCTTTTATATTTGAAATAGTTTCTGGTAGATCAAGGCTATGACAGTAACTTAACCACGGAAAAGGGAACTTGTTACGGATCAAAAAGTAAAGTAAAACAGCTCAAAGGAACGGTAACAAAATGAAATGTTTGATGACATTGAAAGATTGCACAGTGTTGTTCTTTTCCATTATTACGACTATAGGGAGACACTGAGTAGACATATCTACGGTGCTCTTAAAGGGAAAAAATAATGTGTTTAATTACGATTAAAAATATGTTATGCATTAATTTAAGACCAGAAAGTAACTGCCATTGTATGTGTCACCAGTTGACACTATGGAGAGTGATAATGCTTGTTTTAATCCATATAGCGCCCTCTGCTGGTGAAAGAAAACTTGCTAGTGTAATATAATGAAACACAAATGAAATGTTTTTGGACTTAAATCTAGTAATATCGGCGCATATCTGCGTTAAAAGTAGCCGATACTGATAGTCACAAGTTATGCTGATATCGGCCGATATTATCGGCTGGCTGATTTATCGGTTGGGCTCTAATAAATAAAATTAAAAACCTTGAAATTCCAAAATAAAAAAATGTCAAGAATAATATTTGGGGCTAGATTAGCAACATTCAGTCATTTACTGTTCTGTTATCGGCTGGTTTATTTATCGGTCGGGCTCTATTCAGAACATAAAGAATGTGTACTTCCAACCACTGAACTGGTTGTTTTAATGTAATGTTTATTCTTACTAGTCCAGTCTACTACTGACTTTAACTCTCTCTAAATTAGTATTTTAATTCATTTATATTTCCTTCTGATTCATAAATTGTGTAGTCATCCGCATATATTGGGATAACGATGACCAATATGTCAGAATTCTTTTGAATTAACAGCGTTAGAACTTTTTTTTTTTTTGTCATATTTCTCAAGGAAAGTAATTTTATTTCACGTGTCAATACAGTATTGAATGCCTTGGTGTTTCCTCTGCAAAAGCCGGTATTCAAATGGTTTAATGAATGCATTTTTCCAGCACGTCTGCAATCTTTTGAAGCCTCTCAGAAGGAATATATCTTCCAAGGCGGAATAATAAGGAGACATGATGAATACCAGGATGAGTGTCAGTCGGGCCAAATATGCAAAAAAAAAACACACACACACTGCCTCTATCTCCACGGGAGTATTATGGCGTTATGAAAACAAAAAAATAGATGGTCCAGTCGTGACTTTCAAAAGTGTGGAAATGAGAAGCTTTGCTTTGGTGAAAAAACCTCTGAGTGACAAATCAAATGACGGCTGAATTAAAAGACACTGACTTACAAAGTGCAGCCTGCAAAACACACGCCTGCCAAGATGCCTTTTTTTTTTTCCTTCTCCATCATTGTGCTGCCCTCTACGGGTTCTTCTTCCAGCCTCCCTCCCTTTTTTTCCCCTCCCACCCCCTCCCTTCTCCACATCTCCTCCACATTACCATACCCCCTTAAAGACTATTGCACGCATTAAATTGCTTTTCATTTCCGCGCTGTGACAGTCCTGAGATTGGGGGATTTATGCGTTGTTGTTTTTTTGTTTTTTTTTTCCAATCCACGAGTGATTCCAGCTGTCATACGATGGTAATTGTTTCATAATGTGTTCGTCGCTGTAGGGGATGCGCTGGTTTGTACCAACCAAGATCAAGTTCCACTAGTTGAAACGTCGGTGGTGGTGGTGGTGGAGGAAGATGAAGCTCGTGCAATAAACATGGGATTTCTCATGCCGAGTGAAGGACTGGAGGAAAAGGGTCGGATTCTGGAGGAGCAGACGCAACTGATCTCCGGTCGATTTGGACGCTCCTGCATTTGAAATTTGAAAAAAAAAAAAAAAAAAAAGGAGAGAGACCTTGGGCAAGATCTATACATAAACTGGTACACGCCGCACCACTGGCAGCGAGCAGACAAGGGGGATTCGTGCCTCTCTCTTCCCTCCTGCTTCGCCCAGTGCGCATGGATGAAAGTCACAGTTAAAATGCATGCGGCAAGTCCTGTCTGATGTGGGATTACGGAGTTTTTATTCGCCCCCTTTTCTCCACCATGTTCGAACTTTGGTTCTGGCTCTTTTTCCGAGATGATGCTGCTAAAATCGCTCGCTGCTGCTGCTGCTGCTGCTGCTGGAAGAACACAGGACCCAGCTTTGCCGCGCTGGCTGGCACGTTATTGGCCTGAATGAGACTGTGTGTGTGTGCTCTCCGATCGCCTGGTTTATGGAGCTAAGCACCGAGGAGACTTGACTTTTAAGGATTTTTTTTTTGTTTGTTTTCTTGTTTTGCTTCTTTTTTTTTTTTTTTTTTGTGTCGACAGCCGACGGAAGGGCGGGCGGTGAAAATCCATGTTTCCTCTGAGCTCGGAGGAGAAAGAAGGCGCACAGTCGTGATTTTCGGGATGCTTTGGCGTTTACCGGGATCAGAACGGTAAGAGGACACTGATTTGTTTTTTTCTTTTCTTACTTCCATATCTGCGCCGAGGCGGTTTTTTTTTTTTTGTAGAAAAAATTGGGGATCTGTCCGTGGTGCTGAAATCCCCCCCCCCCCCCCCCCCCCTTGTTCAGTTTGCATTGCTGAAGTTGATCCGGATTTTCGCGATGCTGTTAAGCAAGGTGTCTGCGGGGCTGCTGTGGCCAATAACAAGCATAGCGCCTGCATTTTTATGCCCACATTTATCATCACAGTTTTATTCGTTCCAAATAATCCCCCCCCCCCCCACCCTCCCTCTCCTCCACCACCACCACCACCTCTCTGCGCAAGGATGCGGAGCGAAGATAGGCGCTCAAGTTATCTACATCATTTCCACAGGCGATGGGCATTTCTCGAGGTTTATGATAATAAACTCAAACGTAAGAGAGAGAGGGGGGGGGGGGATGAAATGAAAAGTGTGTGCACCGCTTAGATGGAGCCACCACGCGGCAGGAAGCATGTCCTTGTATGTTGAAATGCGCATACTTTGAGGGAGATTTGCTCGGCTGATGTGTAGGCTTTTTGTGTTCTTTTAAGGAGCGCACACAGACCGAATGTGTGTGTGTGTGTGTGTGTGTGTGTGTGTGTGTGTACGTGTGTACGTGTGTGTACGTGTGAGTGTGTGCGCGGGTGCACGCGCAATCACGCGTCTGTGGCAGAGAGAGAGAGAGGGAGAGAGGAGGGGAAAGATAGAGGGGGAGACTATCTGTAACCTTCTATATAGCAGATGCCTTACAGAATACTTGATTATCGAATTATTTACCCCCCGTCAACAAAAAAAAATGCTTTTTCGATCCGAGATGCGCCACGAGATCATCAACACTTTGCTCATTCGCCTTTGACCAACTCCTCTCGTTTCTTTTTTTTCGCCCGTGGGCAGAAGGAGGGCTGCGACTGTCGCCTTGTAGGCTGATATCCACATTTGCTATCAGCAGGCCGGATTTACAGGATGATCACGGACCGCTTCTCTCAGCCGATGCCTTTATGAGAACCGGCGTCTTTTTGTATGTGTGTGTGTGTGTGTGTGCGTCTTTTTGTTTTAAACCCTGGACTAATCATAACAGGCGCATTAATTCCCCGTCCTCATGTTGTTTGGACGGAGGCGGAGAGAAGAGATCCGACAGTTTCCCCACTGTCGTCGGGTATCCAGGGTGAGTGAGGATTCTTATAGGAGTTGCATCTTGGAGATTCTTTTTCTTAATGTTAGTTTGTGGGGGAGAAAAAAAAACAAAGATTGCATCCCAAAAACAACAACAAAGAAAGCCACCCCCATGCCATATTTATTTTTGCCAGTGAGCCTTTATTTGTGGTCATCCTCAAGGGATCGAATTAGTAAATGACCAGATCTATCAGTCTGCACACCATGGATGGCAATGGCTTTTTTTTCTCTCTCTCTTTCTATCTCTCTCTCTCTCTCTCTCTCTCTCTCTCCCAAGATGGATTGGAATTCAGGCGAGCTATCAAAAATGCGCAGTGGCCATCCACCTCGGGTAGTTATGTTATTAACTTGATTGTATATTATCGAAGTATGCGTTTATGAGGGATCCATCCTGGTCGCTTGTTTCCCCTTTAAAAAACCATAACGACGCCGACATAACACATCTGCATTATGAGCGAGCATTAATAGGCCTACTCGTCTCTGCCCGTGTGTGTTTTTTTGTTGGGAATGCCTTATGCATACTTGTTCATCACGGTCGACAAGAGAGTCGACCGTGTTTGCATTTTTGTTTGTGTGAATCTTGCACTTGTTTCACTTTTGCATCCTATAAAAACCGAACTCGTCCTTTTTTTTCTTCTTCTTTCCCCTCCTTTAGATGACACCTCATACTGGCACCGTCGCGCTTGAGTGAGCTGGGGCATCCTCTCCCAGGAAACATGCATATCTGGATCCTAAAAATAATCCTTCTGATTGCATCATCTCTGGGGCTGGTCGAGATGTATGACAATTATGGGGAGATCTGCCGGAGCCTGTGTACGTGCGAGGAGAAGGAAGGGATCCTGACGGTGAGCTGCGAGAACAGGGGGATCATCCGACTGACGGAGGTCAGCCCGGTGCACTTCTCCATGTACCACCTCCTGCTGACGGGGAACCTCCTGAAGAAGCTGTCAGTCAATGATTTCATCAACTACACCGGGGTGACCATCCTGCACTTGGGGAACAATGACATCTCAGAGGTCGAGTCAGGTGCCTTCAACGGACTCCAAGGATTAAAACGGTTGCACCTGAACAACAACAAGATCGAAGTTCTAAGGGATGACACGTTTGCAGGACTGGAGAGTTTGGAATATCTACAGATTGATTATAATTACATCACCAATATAGAGCCCAATGCTTTGAGCAAGCTACACCACTTGACAGTGATGATTTTGAATGACAACCTGCTCTCGGTCCTGCCCCCCAACATCTTCCGGAATGTTCCCCTTACGCACTTGGACCTGAGGGGGAACAGGTTAAAAATGTTCCCCTACATCGGCCTCCTGGAGCATATGGACAAAGTTGTGGAATTACAGCTGGAGGAGAACCCTTGGAATTGCTCGTGCGAGCTCATCGCTCTGAAGGCCTGGCTGGAGAGCATAGCTTACACGGCCCTGGTGGGGGAAGTCGTGTGCGAGACGCCGTTCAGGCTCCACGGTAGGGACCTGGACGAGGTGTCCAAACAGGAACTCTGCCCGAGAAGACCCCTGGAAGATACAGTCAGGCCTGCGCCCCCGAGCAGCACCAATGGATATTACCAGACCACACCTGCTGCTGTAACAGCCTCCGCAACCTCCTCGGCTGTTTTCAGGTCCTCCTCTAGGCCTACCAAGGGCACAAGGCAATTCAACAGAACTCGGTTAAAGCCCACTTCCCGAATACCAGGTGGCAACCCTTACAATTATGGCCCGATTATTGCTTTTCAGACCAAATCTCCTGTGCCTTTGGACTGCCCCACTGCCTGCACTTGTAACCTGCAGATATCTGAAATTGGGCTTAATGTCAACTGTCAAGAGAGGAAGATTGAAAGCATCTCTGATCTAAAACCCAAGCCATACAATCCGAAAAAGATGTATCTCACTGGAAATTACATCCCCGTGGTGCGGAGATCAGATTTTGTTGATGCCATCGGATTGGATTTGCTTCACTTGGGGAACAACAGGATAAGTCTCATCCACGACCGGGCATTTGGGGATTTAACCAACCTGCGTAGGCTGTATTTAAACGGTAATCTCATGGACAGGCTTACAGGGGAGATGTTTTTTGGTTTGCAGAACCTGCAGTATCTTTATTTAGAATACAACAAAATCAAGGAGGTCGACGCGGGCACTTTCCGCTACCTCCCTAATCTCCAGCTGCTTTTCCTCAACAACAACCTCCTGAAAACCTTACCCGTGGGCATCTTTTCCAGCCTCTCCCTGTCCCGGCTCAACCTGCGCAACAACCATTTCCAAAACCTGCCCGTGAGCGGCGTTTTGGATCAGCTGAAGCTGCTGGTGCAGATCGACTTGTTCGAGAACCCCTGGGACTGCTCTTGCGACATCGTCGGGATGAAGATATGGCTGGAGCAGCTCAGCGCGGGGACCGTGGTGAACGAGGTCGTGTGCGAGACGCCCAGGCGCCACACGGGTATGGACGTTCGCTCGATCCAGTCGGAGTTGCTCTGCCCGGACTACTCTGACACTTACGCCTCGCCGACTCCCCCGACAGAAGAGCCGATGGACGACCGGGTCGTCACCACGAACGCCCCGCAGAAGTTCGACACCCCCAGTAGCACCGTCCCGCTCTCTGTCCTCATCCTCAGCCTCTTGCTTGTCTTCATCATGTCCGTCTTTGTGGCAGCCGGGCTGTTCGTCGTGGTCATGAAAAAGCGTAAAAAGTCCCAAAGTGACCGCACCAGCACCAACAATTCAGACGTCAGCTCTTTCAACCTGCAGTACAGCCTCTACAGCAACAGATCGTGCCCTAAGGTGAAGGCCCCGGTCGGCCACGTCTATGAGTACATCCCCCACCCCATGGGTCACATGTGCAAAAACCCCATTTACAGGTCACGGGAAGGGAACACAGTTGAGGATTACCGTGACCTCCATGAGCTCAAGGTCACCTACAGGAGTACCCCGGATGATGACAGGGATAGCAGTACTATGAGGAGTCCTGCGTACAGTGTAAGCACCATCGAACCACGTGAAAACCCCTCCCCCGTTCAGGATGCAGACCATTTCTTCAGAGGCATCCTCGAGCCGGATAAGCAGCCCCCTCATCCGTCCATGGCATCCATTCCAGCAGGTGCCAATTTAGAGTACAAGTACACAGGGCCTGTGGCGTACACGTACAACCCCAATTTTGATGTGAGACGTCAGTTCTTGCACCCGGAGAGGATAAGAGAAACAGTGCTCTACGGCACAGCACCCAGTACTGTTTACGTGGAGCCCAACAGGAATGAGTATTTGGAGCTAAAAGCTAAACTCCAGTCTGAGCCCGATTACCTCGAAGTTCTTGAGAAACAGACCACCTTTAGCCAGTTCTGAGCAACAGAATCATTGACGTAAAGAAAAAGCATTTTCTCTCTTGACCCTCCTTGGAAGGAAAAAAAAAAAAAGGCCTGGCTCAGTTTTTTTTTTTTTTTTTAAAGGGTGCCTTGGCACAACACAAACTAGCAAATGTGACGGAGTTTGAAAACGGGGTGTGCCGAACAATCTTTATTCTTATTTCTGAAACATGACATTACAGGAATGGATACAGCTTTCTTGAAAACATTGGATGAACAAAATTGCTCTACTTAACTGATGATGCAAAATCTATTTTTCTATGGTGAAGATCGAATAACACACAAAATGTAAGTGTACAGGTAAAAATCTTGCCCAACTTATCATTTTCAGGAATATAACCATACATAAGGTATATTGTGAATCAGAAAAAGAAATGTTTATAAGAATCACTCCTGGACAAAAAAAACACTGTACAGCAGATCATCCAAACTGTGTCGGACTATTTTCTGCTGTAGTCTGTAAGTAAGTATTTATTGATATAATCTGCCATGTCTTTTCAAAAACTTTTGATTCTACATCAATATTACCTGTGTCATCATACTCCATGAATCCTCCTGGGAAAAAAAAGGCTTATGTTTGTAGTTTCATTTACCGTAGCTCTGCATTGTAAAAGTGGCTTTTTTTGAGAGTGGCACACCCCCTTCCCCAATCCCCCCCCTCCCCCCAAAATTTCCAACAACAACAAAAAAAGACTGCGTCATTTGAAGAAGATGATGGAGGATAAAAAAAGTGTCTTTGTATGCTTTCTGCACTTTTTTGGAAAATTGGAAGGCGATGTTAGCCTTCGATGAGCTCTCATAAAGGAGATTATTATATTAAAAATGAATATGGGTATTCATTCTTAATATGTAGAATTGATGTGTTATCAAACCAAGTCCAGAAGTATGAATTATGTTGTGTAATACTGATATTTTAATCAATGTAACACCTATTTTTATACAAGCATTCGCAGATTCTCTATCCCTTATTCGATTTCATTTGTTTCGATTGCTTTGCACTTATTGCACTATATTGACCAAACTATGTTATTGTCATCAAATAAACATGATGTCAGGTTCATATAATGTGCTTATGAGGAAGGTTGGTTGGAAATTAAATGAAGGGGGTTTGGCCCCTGGTGACCCCAATTGGGAAAAGTGGTATAGATAATGAATGGACCAATGGTTTGGTCCAGTATCTGATTTCAGACACCAAACAGGAAGTCGTAGGTATCTTTGGATCTTTTATGCTTGAAATAGGAGTTCCATGTTTAAAAAGTAATGCTTCTTTCTAATCAAATGATAATAATTTTCTATGTTGTGGGCTGGCAGAAGATGAAGATACAGTATATATGCCTCACTCAAAGGGCCAGCGAGTGTCTCAGTGAGGATTACAATCAATGGGTTTCAATCAATGAGCATTATCTGAGGCTGTCCCTCTGCAATTATTCCAATGCAACCACATATGCTGCCTGGCAAGCAACTACTTGGTCATTTATATAAACATCATTACAGTCGACTTGCAATTAAATGCTTTTTTAGCAATATGACAGAGTCGATGGGTTTGAACTTTGACAATGATTAAGACCTACAGCTTCTGGACTCACCATCAGGTGTCTTTGCCATTTCTAATTATGTCACTTTTAATTGGGGTTGGTCCAAGTGGAGCTCTTTCTTAACTTTAAAAAAATACATATCATGGAAGAAAAATGAACAATCTGCTTGTTTTTTTTTCCTTTCTTTTAAGCTTTTGTTGGGAATTTCCATTCCTACTGAAGCCCTGAGAGTATTTGCGCCCATATGTTTAATCGTACACCATTTTACGATGACAACGAGTACGTTACAGTTTTTGTTTTTTTGGAGATCTTATCTCAGTAAGCTCGTTACCTCAGGACAGCCATGTTGGTTTTTCCTGCTAAAAGACGTTAATTCAGGCGTTTCTTCAGGATTCAACGACATTATGTAGTTATCATGGGAAAACCAGCATTGTTATCTGAAGGTAATGGATCAAACCTTCATTTATCATCAAAAGGACATTGAGTAGTCTATCATTTCCAATGCTGTCAAGGTTACACACCACATACAATCAATTACAAAGCCAATAGAAACCAATTCAAACACCTACAATTAGAAACAAAGAGGCTAGAAATCAAAATCCTGAATTATTCAGCTTAGAGTTTGCTGGAGGGCGTTCCATGAGTTTGGAGTATCAAATGCAGATTTACCCAGGTCGCTGGAATAAGTCGAGATCTCATGTAAAGTTTGGTTCTTTCTTCAAACTCTATTAACTCATTATCTTGGAATAACGAAGCTGGTTTTCCCATGTTCATGGGTATATCTCAGTCAGAAAATAAATCCTTATCACTGGAATACCAGCATTATCATTATTACTATTATTATTATTATTATTATTATTATTATTAGTAGTAGTTTTTTTCCCTCAAGATCTTGACTAAATGCTGCTGGTTGTCCTTTGAAAACCAGTTAATTTCAGTCCTGTTATTGGGATCTACATTCCCATCACAATGGTTTAAAATTCAGAATGTTTCTCAATATCCCATGAAAACAGTTTGTTATCACTGGAAAACCGATATTGTTATAGCGAGGATGAGATTAGTCAAGATTTTGAGTGAATTCTGATGGTTATTTTTCCAAGATTTCGACTTCAATCTTATTATCTAGGGATAAGAATGCTAGTTTTCCCATGAGAACCAGTTCATTTCAGTTTTTTTCTCAAGATTTGGAGAAATAAACTCATCATGGGGAAAACCAGTGTCAGCCTGAGATAAGGGGACGAGGAGATCTCGAGTAAAATTTAGATTGTTTTCATGAGATCTCGACTTGTTATCTTGTGGATGTCGAGTTGCAATGTGTGACTTTCAGTAGGGTTTATGCCAATACCTATCCCAGCGTTGTTCTCCAGAGATAAAGAAATAAAGACCTCAAAATCTCTAAAAAAAACAACCAGAGACAAAATAATTAAAATGATCCACATGGATGTATCCCTTTTTCCAGGCAGGACTAATGTCAATGTGTCTTTTAAGTCTATTCTTTCTGGTTTCTTTGTTTTGAAAAGGAAGAAAAAAAAATGGGGGTCTTTTGGAATGTATCACAAATGCTGGCTGGAGGGGGGGGGGGGGGGGCGTGTCTCTGTCTGTTTGATTGACAGCAGCTGGCAGCCCGCTGGAGTGATTTGTGTTCCACCGTAGGGAGGACAGAGACGGAGTAAACAAACTTGCAGCCCCGCTGTCTGCACGTCACAATCCGCATGCTTGAAAAGGAAGCCTCGCCGACATTTCACCTGGATTGATGTGAAATTTGCAGCTTTTGCAACGTTTGCCTGCGATTTACTGCAGAGCCAAGCTGGTAGAGCTTCTCTCTTCTTTGTGAATGTGTTTTTTTCTTGCTCACACTAGAGGCGAAGGTGCAAGATCATGACGTCCAGACTCTCTCTCTTTGTGTTGTGTAGCATCTACTGCTGTCTGGTTCATTTTAATGTACTGAAACAAATCCTTTTGATTATCTAGATCGGGTGGTATTTCGCCAAATGGATGCAAAAACTAAGGGTTTGAAAATGGAAACTAAAAAATCTAACATGTACATTTCCTCTTTTTTTTTTGCTTCCATATTTTTCTGCAGAAATTAGCAATTTCATATGCTGATGCAAACACTAAAAAATAAAAAGGTGCAGTTTAATTTCAGATGGACTTTAGGTTCCTCTTCAATTGACCCACTTAGATCCAGTATGCAAAGTAGGCCTATAAAAATGCAAAGGATGCAGCGTGCGACCATTTTCAGTGTGCGGTTGAGCATCACAATTCAGGGGAATTCAACGCTGCCCTCACCGAGACAGGCGGGCATCTCTGTTTGCAAAAAAAAAAAAAAAGCCTAGTTTGCAATCAGTTCTTTTTATTTCTTCCTCATAATCACTCGTACAGAGACTACTACTGTACTGCAGGTATTGTTTTTTCTGTCAGTGTTTTATAACCAGCATTCTGACATACTTTCAGTGAGGTGGCAGCTGTCTCCTCTCAATGACAAAAAAAAAAAAAAAAAAAAAAAAGCATGAAGAATGAAAACCGGGGCCTGCTCAGGGCACCTCTTCTTTTTTTTTTTTTTTTTTTTTGTTGGATCTTTTCATAGAAGGCCAGAATGAGAACAGAAGGCACCATTTGGGAGATGAGGAGTCCTGGAACTGAGTGTAACTGTGGATGTGTCATACATGTAGCAGGGGATGTGAATCATAGCCAAGAAGTGCGTACTTGTGTGTGTGTGTGTGTGTGTGTGTGTGTGTGTGTGTGGAGTCGCTCTGCGTCTGTGGCCTTTTGGATGGCACCATGACAGGCACTGACATGGATTTTGTATTTGTTTGTTTTTCACGCCAACATGGGAAAAACTACAAATTAGTGAGTGAGGGGGGGGGGAGGTGGGGGGTACAGATCGTCAACTTACCTCATCAGTGGAATGAAAAGTTTTTTTCAAAATGTAGCACAGTCTCCGACTTAGTTTGCTCTCATTTCCTAGAATGTAATTTTTTTTTTTTGCTTTGAAAGAACTCCAGATAAGAAGGGGGGGGGGACTCATTGAGCACAATTACATAATCACTGAATCATGCATTCCAAATGGGCTTGTTGTTACTGTATGCATCATGTGTGTGTGTGTGTGTGTGTGTGTGTGTGTGTGTGTGTGTGTGTGTGTGTGTGTGTGTGTGTGTGTGTGTGTGTGTGTGTGTGTGTGTGTGTGTGTGTGTGTGTGTGTGTGTGTGTGTGTGTGTGTGTGTGTGTGTGTGTGTGTGTGTGTGTGTGTGTGTGTGTGCAGGCCTCCCACCCAAACTCCCAGTGTGGAGGAAAAATGTATCACTCTTATGACCCGGCGTTGTGTCCCAGAGTAATGGGTGCATGAAGCATCACACTGCAGGAGGCTATTGCACGTGTGTGTGTGTGTGTTAGAGAGAGAGAGAGAGAGAGAGTGTGTATGCAAAGAGAGAAGGAAGGAGGAGGGAAAAGGGGGGGGACTCTTGCCAGTTGAAATAATGCTTTTAATCAGCCAATGGGCTCTTTAGGTCTTAACACAAATGGAAGCATCAAGGAAGGGCAAAGAGTTTATTATGTCTTCCTGGATTATTCCATTTAATCTCTTATAAGGTGTGTGTGTGTGTGTGTGTGTGTGTGTGTGTAGTGTGTGTGTAGCTTTCTTATGTGCACTTAGTCTGCAGTTCTAACTATTTAAAATCCTCAAAAGGCAAAAAAGCAAGATATTTCTGCAGTGGTCAACATCTGTATTCTGGAACAGGAGGAAAGATTTCAGATGAAATATCAGGATATGTGTTGCATCATGCTTCACAAGAGCCCCCCCCCCCACACACACACACACACACACACACACACACACACACACACACACAACCACCCCAGATTTATGGCTAAACCTATTGTACCGAATCCAGCGTTGGAGCTGATGCAACAAGAGGCGTGATGTACGTGCAAATCCAGCTGTCAAACAAAGAGAGTCTCTCACTCTTTGCTGAATATATACGTGCAGCACACAGTGAAAGAAAGTGTTGGAAGTTTTTCAGCTCCAGGGGAAGAAAGGAAAAAAAACAAAAAACACATAGATACGAGCGTCTTTCACGTAAAAAAAAATACAAATAAAGGAGAGACAGTGATGGACAGTTTGGGATCCGGTTTTCTTTTACACTTTCTGCTTTTCACACCATTTGAGAGGAAATCAATGCAGAATGGTACAGCGCGTGAAAGGCGGCCAAAGCTGCAGGAAGTGTTGGCTCATCACTCGGCTATTTTCAGATCGCAGAGTTTAACTTGGAGGAAACTATTTTTTTTCCGCTCCCCCCCCACAAACATTGAACTGAAAATACAAGGCTAATTAAACTTCTTCCGGATTTGGATTTGGCTTCCATTTGTTTCTACGCGTTGGCTATCATCACTTATCAGATGGTGTTGGCAGAAAGTGTGTGTTTATGGTAAATAAACCAAACCATGATGCTCCACAAGCACAGGACTGCTTTGAGGTCCCTGGGGCAAAAGTAAGCGGTGGTCCCCCATTTACTCCCCACTCTTATATCCTGTTACAAGAAGTATCAACTACTGTCTGCTAACTATTAAATCATTGCTTACACATTTTCAATATTTATTTTAAAAGCAAATTAACGTCATCTCTGTAGTGCAACCTTTGTCTTTTGATGCTGCTTTCCAATTTGTTCATCCGTCCTCAGAGACGCTGCGTCTCCACAGGCAAGGCAGGCAACTGCTTGCGGGTACCCTACTGGGGGTGGGGGGGGGGGGGTCCCTTAGGGCTGATAAGCTTTTAAAAAAAACAGCAGTGGCTCAAAATGTGCAAAGTTTGCAATGACAGGAGGAACCCCCCCCCAGGTGGCCCATTCTGACAGCACTCATTTGTATAAAAGTAAATGACTGAATTACGCTTGTCTAGCCTTAAATATGGGAGAGAGACTTCAATAACATCATCAAAAATGTGTTGGTGTCACGATGATGGGAATGAACGCAGTTTGGAGGGCCCCCTTGTCAGTTTTTGCCTCAGGCCCCCAACAGACTCCAGAATCGCCTCTGTACATCACAGCATGTGCTTGTGCAATGGATTTGATGTATTAACTTTTAGCTTCAAATTAGCTTTCTTCACTTATCAGATGTTGTTGACAGAATGTGTGTGTTTATTGTAAAATAAGTAAAACCAGCTTGATGCTACACGTGTACAGGGCCGTATTAGACTGCCTTGGGGCCCTGGGGCGAGCTGTCCCCCCTTTAACCCACCTAATCTTACCACTCACTTTTGTCATCTGTTGTTGGCAGGAATCTTGACTACTTATTTATTTGTCATATTTTGACGAGCGATTGATGTATTTACGAATATACAAAAGCATCGTACCCCCTTAAATGGCCCCTTCTGACAGCACTCACTTGTTTAAAAGTAGACAAATGTCGACCCCTAAATATAAGGGAGAGACACTTTATAACTTCCGCTTAAAGAATGTGTTGGTGTCACATTATTATGACATCATGGGGATGAACTCTGTTTGGAGGGGCCCCCTGAAAATTTTTGCCTGGGGCCCCTACAGACTCCAGAATCACCACTGATATTTAGTATATAACTAATTGTGTTGGACTAGTACTTAACGGGCCCTTTTGATTGATTGGAATGACTTGCAAATCTGGTATGTTGAACCTGTCCATTTGATTTCCCTTATTTTTACCTTCCCACCCAGCATGCCAACAGTATGCAGAAACGCTAATTAAGCTAATATGTGGCCACCCAGCGTATACCGAGACAGATAGAGGGGGTGGACACATTCCATATGCTCGAGCGACGCCTCACCTTAACCCTCCCCCCCCGCCCCCCCCCATCGGAGCTGCCTCTTCCTCGGCTCAGCCTCGCTGCTGCTCGCCTGTCCCGGTCCCCGCGATGATGTGAGCAATTGAGTTCAAGGAGATCCGGGTAATTGAGAGGGCAGGGATGGCATCTGACAGGCACCGATGGCTCCAATGATTACTTTAATCAGAGTGGTTAATGGAATTCCTTCAGGCATGTAGAAATGCTCAAATGTTCATCAGCGCTCAAGCAGGTTTTTTTTTTTTTTGCCCCCACCGACGCCTACCCTCTTACCCCATGTTGCTTTAATTACTGATCAGTTGTCTCTCCTTTTCATCTATTGGTTTCTGCACACACTCTGCATCTGGTTGTGTGTTTTAACTCTGGTTTTCTCGTGCAAATCCCATGAGCAAGGACATACAGTATCACTGTTTTATGGACAGGACTTGAGTGTTTTTCTTTTACATGAAATGTCCCCTGTTAGCATTTAAAGAGATGGTCAAGGACTCAGTCTTATGAAATCTGTATGAAATCAATCATAAACATGAAGCACTAAAGTTTTATGAGTCGTGAAAGTGTATCCAATTACATGTCCGGCTTTTATTTATCCAGGGAAATGATTATGTATGATATTCGAGGCAGTAATATCTGTTCTATCATTTGCCCCCCTCTCTCCACCCCCCCATCCCCCCCCCCCCCCCCCCAACTTTAAAATTCAATCTCAACCGTGAACTTTATTATCAGAGGCTCAGTTAACACTCCCACTGTCCAGCCTGTGCCGAATTAACTTCAGGACATTTAAAAGCACAGTCTGCACCCAGTCTCTAATGCCATCTGCCATATAAAACATGGCTTCTCTGGCTTGGTGGCTTTTTATTCTGTTTATTAAATGTTTGAGGACTTTTTTTGTTCGCATGATGTTAAAACCAAATATGAGTTTGAAATGAATTCTGGTTTCTTAATTGTGTTAAAATTGGCTAAAAATGGGCCTTTGGTTTTTTGGCTCATGCAGCCTTCTAAAGGGCATCAAATGTAGGCAGGACGTGTTCTCTTGGTTGGGGTTTTCCATTATTGTGTTCCATGTTCATCTGCTTTGGTGTTTGTCATTGCAGAATCTGCATTGTCTAAATGGAGAAAATTGGAAAAAAAAGTGATATTCAGAAGGATAGTGTTGAGAATGCTGTTTGATGTATGGATGTAAACTTGGGCGTCATAGAGGGCGGAAAAAATGGGACTGGGACCCCACTGGAGAAAGAGGCTCTTATTGGGCCTAAATATATAGCTTCTGTTTGGCTTAGGGCCTGAACAGACCCTAGAATCGCCACTGGGTGGAGGGAGTCCAAAGTGATGTCTACTCATGGGGCCCAGAAATCCTGACAATGCCCCTGCAGGCAAACCCAAACCTTTGAGCTCCATTGGATCATTGAAACCAAAAAGCTGTGATGCAAAATGTTCCCCGTGCATTTGGATATGCTTTCACACTGCCTACAATGTAATTACACTCAAGAAAGAGCAGTTTGATTTCCTCTCAAAGGTGGAAATAATCACATTTTTCAAGTACCTGTTATCTTGCCGATCGCATTAGCGGGCTATTTTCTCCCTCCTCTTGGACCAATCTGAATGAAGGATAATTATGCTAATTTTTTAATTCTGAATTCAAAAATGGATGCCAATTATTCTGTAAGCTATGGCTGTCACGTCGGTAATACACGACTCATTGGACTGTATCTGTTGTGAAAATGAAGGGTTAAGCTAACGTGATTGGATACGCTCCACGTGATCAAAGCTTTGAAGGACGGTTCTTTATGTTGGTATCTTCTTGTTCCATGTGTCGCCATTTTTTTTTCCCCCATCGTCTTTGCCTTTTTTTTTTTCCTCCTTCCTGTACTCCACTCTTGGGTTTTCTCCTTACCGGACAGCCTCGCTTGTAATCATCAGGCCTGGCCGTTTTGTTTGTTTGTTTGTTTGTTGTTAACGGCAGCTGTGCCCGTTGATCCGGAGCCGCAGTAACCCTGTTGTTTGATAAATGGCAACCATAGCATTACTGACTCCCCCAGCTGAGGCTTTGGAGACGCCCAGCCAAAAAAAAGGAAAAAAAAAACCCAACAGTTTGATGTATGGTTTCCTTCAGAGTGTCAGGTCATTTAACTAGAGCGCGTCCATGCTTCTATGTTTGGACTGCCACCCCCGTCCTGCCCTGCCCCCGCCTCGTCAGCGGCATCAGGCTAAGTGAAAGAAAATAGGTGCACGGGAGCTTTGTGGACGCAGAAGAGAATGTGTGTTTTGATTGCTTTTGTCGGAAATGGTTTGTGGAAAGGGACGAGTGTGGAGTAAGGTCGGGTCAGGAAGCATCACTGTCAGGACTCCCGGACACGCTGGCGAGCGAGTTATTTCCCCCTTTCCAGTTGATGTCAGCTGGTATGTTTTAATTTGAAAGGACAGTTGCCGTAATCAAACACATTTTTTCACGTTGTTTCTGGACTTCTGGAATAACCCAGAGGTATTCATGTTGTCATAAGTCACTGGTGCTTTATTATAGTATTCCCATTTTGCAAAACTTTATCAACTTTGACAAAGGCGATTCTAGAGTCTGTTGGGGCCCTAGGCAAAATATTAATTAGGGGGGGGGGCCCTCCAACCAGTATTCATCACCAATATGGCTACCAGAGTGTCCCCACATTTACTCCTCTTCCTTTTCCCCCCCTGTTTATTTTTTATCTCCTGTACGGATAGTTCTCCGATGGGGCCCTCTTAAGGAGGTTTCCTACTGTCATTGCAAAATTTGCACATTTTCCGCCGCTGCTTCGGTTTAAAGTTTGTCAGCCTTCAGGGCCTTCCAAAATGCCATGTCCTACAATTCCCAAAATGCAACTGGTATGTACAGCATCCATATCTTTTGAACCGTTGTATGCCCTCAGTTTTTTCTCATAGTTTGCAACTTAGTGTGAGCTCAATAGAGACACCCTCCAGTCAGCTCTTTCAGTGTCAAGTCACATGTTTAAAGCAACATTTTGATACTTTATTGTAGCTTATCTTTTAAAAAAAAAAAAGCTTTTACATCTAGAAAAGCTGCATATTTCCACCTCTTGTTTATCACAGTGTCTTTGAATGTCTGTTAAATTGTATTTGAATGAACTGTGTTGCATTTAGTGCGACCTGGAGGTTGTCTCATTCCTCAAAAAGTGTTGACAGAGTATGAGTCTGGTTTGCAATTAGACGCTCTATTGTTATTGGCAAAATTAGCCTCTCCAGAGGTGGGTGTGTGTGTGTGTGTGTGTGTTTCTAAGACTAATTGTTTGAAGACGATAAGGAAAACGTGTATACAGAGTGGGAAGGCTTGTGCGCCTCTTTCTCTGTAGAGCAACGATATGAACGTGCGGGAACTTCAACACGAGTTCTGATTGGCAGTAAAATTCAACTCTCTGGCTTTTTTTCCTTTTTTTCTTCTTCTCTCTCTCTCTCTCTCTCTCTCTCTCTCTCTCTCTCTCTCTCTCTCTCTATCTCCTCTCCCTTTCCTCTCCTGTCCCCATTTTGTTTCTACCACGCTTTTCAAAGTGCGCCGAGGAGTCTGCAAAAAAAAAAAAAAAAACAGGGAGCCTCGCTAAAGGAATTAGAGCGCGTGCTGGGAGATCGCTCCGATAATGAAATGGTGGGAGGTAGAAAAACTCATTTTCTCACTTGTGAGAGAGGGAGAAATACTAATGTGGCAATTGAAAAAAAATGCACTGAGACTGACGAGAAAGAGAGAAAAAAAAAAAAAGAAGCCAATTCCAAAAATTTCCAGCAGTGTGATTTGAATTCAGTTAAACGGATCGAGTTCGTCGCACGGTTTAAGCCACCCAAAAATGGGACTCGTCATGCTGGGAAAACTATTGTTTTTTCCAGCTCACCTCCTCCCAGAATGCACTTGAGTGACAGTTTTGATCGTGTTTGGACAACAGCATGGTTCAAGTTGGCACGGTGTGGGCGGGCTTGTTAAAAAAAAAAAAAGAAAAAAAAAAAGCGGCTCCTGTGGAGGGCTCTTACAGCAGCGCTGACGTCCTCTACTTGTGGTGTTCTCTGCATGTACCTGTAAGTGTGTGTGTGTGTGTGTGTAGGCTAAATGTAAGCAGAGAACTTGTGTAATACAAAATCCAGAAAGGGTTGAATGGTGGGATTGGGAAACAAACAGAGAAATGAGGCATGATGCAAAGTGCAAGCCAGATAATCCTGCGAATTATGGAGTGTGACTTGTGCTGCAAAGAACATTTTTGCACCTTCGGAGAATCTCTTCATTTGCACGATGTTGCATGTGCATGATGAGAATTCAAAATCACACACAGAACAAGTAGCTGCAGGGTTTGCATGGAGAGTCTGTTATTGGACAGAAATAAGTCTCTATTTGTAGATTCTACGTTCATTTGTACACAGAGGGGGCTGGCTTTTTTTCAGCATGAAAAGTGTTCTATTAGTCTAAGCTGTATTGACCAATAACATATCAGCAGGATTTTGGTGAAGAAAAAGTCTGTATGGAGAGCAAAAAGCAGGCGAGAAATGTTATGTTCTAAAGGCTTTATTCACTGGGATTCTGTTCACTCCCTTGGTTCTGCAGCATGAATCTCATGCAGCTTTATGTTTTTTTATTCTGCAGCAGAGGAGTTGAGCATTGCTTTAAAATGTTTTTTATGTAAATGTAAAGGCACATCAGTTTGACCTTAACATCCAGTTCTGGTCATTTCAGGACCCAATGGATTCTTTTCAAACGCTTGCAGCTTTTTATTGATTCTAATTCAAATGTACATTTTTTTTTTTACTCATCCATATCTATATATCATGAGTTGTACCTTTGAAGGTTTTCAGAGATGATTGCATATTGGTTTGACCCAAGCAAAAGTGCAATGGGGTTATTTTTCTCCATCTCCGACAAAATGTATCCTTCGTTTCTTTGTTAGCAAGGCATTGCAACTTGAAAACAGTCAAACAACATTGTTAGCAGTATGTTTGGCCTTAGTGTCAGTGTTAAGTTTTGTATTATAGATCATAGATGAAACCTTGACAACAGTTAAATGTTTGAAATACATCTTACATTATTACCCTTAAAACTTAAATTTATAACACAGGCTTGTATTCACTTCAGTTTATTTTTTTATTATTTGGGACAGGGGTCAATGCAAGACAGGCCTTTGATTATTTTGAAAAATAATTTGTGCACAGCAAAGATGGGAAAGGCTATACAATTGTTGATTTACAACAGAAAGACTATGTTTCCAATATTAGGTCATTGATTAAAACAAAAAGTGAAATTACAAACCACTCATTTGGGCCCCAAACAGTTGCCTGCCTTTTCCATTGATATGCAGCGCCTCTGTCACCAGATACACCATTTTCTTAGCACTTCCTTGCTTTCATTCACACCTAAAACTGAGCACAAATTGGTAGAATCCATTTCAAACACATTTGTCACAAATCAGAGCAGTCAATCTCCGATATTTCCACCCAAAAAAAATGTAATCCAACAATTGTATGTACACAACCCACCTTTCCTACCCTGTGGTCCCAAAATGGGCCCTCCCATATTTACATAAGTGGTTTCAAACCTAGTTCCAGCTCAAACAGTAGGAACAAGTCTGCGTCTTGTTCCTCATTTGCAAACGTTAAAGTGTGTTAACAGGAGGAATTAGCGCCAAATTAAACCCACAGAGATTCCCAGACTCATCTAACTGCCAAGACGTTATTATAGACTCCATATAAATGTGTAAGGTGTCTTGGGAGAATGTGGTTATTGAATTATGCCAAAATTAACCCATTAGCAAGGAGGAATCAATCTAACCAACTGGAAATAGCAGTGCAGCGCGGCGGCGTTCGGCTCGGCAAGGAGTTTCATTTTGTGACAGAGGTTTTTGAAGGGCACCGTAAAGGCTCGATCATTTCCACAGGCATGACATTTTTCAACAGTATCTTGTGAAAAATGCTTCCAAAAAGCAATATGAATAGGTTTACACAGTGACCTGTGGTAAAAAATGCATTGCATGGGTGCAAACAATTTCCTCTTGTGTAGATATAACCTCAGTGGGGACTTTTTCCACATAAAAAATCCCTCTGTAGGATATAAAGAGCGATTTAATTGGCCAGCAGTAAAAGGTCTGCCCATCCTTGCACTGCAGGGTGACATTCTCATTTTTATACTGCTTGGAAATGTAAAAAGGGGGGAGGATTTTGAGTCTCTCAGCACAAGCAGCATGGATGTAAGTCCTGAAGAGATAAGCCTCGAGTCCTAAAGATAAGATCCAAAATTTGGATCACTTGATTTTACAATATTTAATAATTTATCTTTTTTTTCTCGACTGCATGAATTAGCAAAAATGTGAGGCCGCAGAGATCGTTTAACCTGAAAATAAGATGTGTAACACAATGAAGTGCATGTCTAAAGTTAACCTAAATTGCCCCCCCCCCCTTTTCTGCTGGCTGACTGTTAACTGCTAATGGCTCCACAATTGGGCAGTTTACAGATGGCCGCTTTCTAATGTGATGATTAGAGTGTACGACCTTTGTTCGCTGTAAAGGATCCAATTTAAAATGGAGCAGGGGCTATATTTCAGTCAAAGAATACTGAGGTGAAAAAAAAAGAAGCCTATGCTTGTGCATAAAAATCATTCCAAATGTTCAGAAAAATTTGCAAATTACAACTTGAACCATTGGGAATATGATGCGTTTCCACTGCAATAACATTTCCCAGGAACTTTTTGAGGGACTCTGTGTCTATCCACTGTAGGGACCAGGCTCTAAATAAATATCTTGTGACTTAAATGAGCCAAAAAGGTCCCTGCTGAACAGGAAGAACTTTCTGAAAGCCTGCAGGCATTGGTGCAACCCATTGAAAAAAGTTTCTGGTTAGGTTTGACTTTTCACATGTCACTTGACATATTTGCCTGATCTCTTTAGACCTTGGTGGAAACACAGACAACAATGGACTTGGGGGAAACTTTGAGTCCCTTAAAATGAAAGTCCTTGGACTATAAGTCTCTGGTACTTTTGGTAAAAACAGCTTCAAAGTTGAAAAACGCAGTGGTTGGTACAAGAAAGTGCATTTCCACTGCAGGGACCAGGGTCACAATGAATTACCGAGGACTTCCCCAAAAGGTGCCAGGCCGGGAGTAGTACTTTCTTCGAGAACATGGTTATTGGAATTGGACTGCAGCCCAAAAGTAAGGGCATGGGTGAACCCTGTGTCAAACTGTTTTATATAGAAACCTGCATAACAATAGGCTAAGGGGCCATTTTGGTTCATTTAAAGAAGCTCTTGGGCCTGAAAGTCCCTGGAGCTTAGATGGAAAGGAATGCAGTAATTGTTACATGCAATTAGATTTTCACCAGAGGGATCGTCGGTCAAAAATGAAGTCCTGGGGAGTTTATTTTATTCCCAATAAGGTCCCTGCCTTTGGGAAGTAGGCTCTTAAAGTACAAGGACTTTTGAGGCAGGCTGCAGCCCAGAACACTTCTGAGTTGCAATGAGTACAAGGAGGGGCATGGGTGTAACCTCTGTCAGCCTGTTAAATGCAGGTCTGGATCTCTTTTCACATCTTACAAAAATTACATGTAATTTACACAAAAAGAAGTTCCTGGGACTAAAAGTATCTGGTACATTTGGCAAAAATGCAATGCACAAGTTCCTGCACTGAGGAATCAATAAAAAAAGGGGGAGGGTTCCAACAGTTCCTGGAACTATGAAAAAGTTACTGCAGTCCGAAAATTAGTTAGGAACAATAAACACAGTTTGGAGCGTTGCCTAATACTTAAAACTCTTTTGGACCTCATTGAAAATGCAGACAGCGGGTTGGCTGGAGAAACATGTAAGTTGCAGGTACGTAAAGTTGCGGGTAATTTTGGTGGAAACATGGTTTTAGGTGAAAATAAAATGTATCTGCAGATATAGACACACCTTTTTATATTACAGTAAACAATGAAATTAGACATTTAAAATTAAAATTAATAATACACACATCAAGCACTAATACCAACCAGTCCTCTTTCCACTGTAGGAAAATGCAATATATTGTGCCCTTGCTATCAAAGTCCTTAACTCAAGCGATTACATTTATTCAGTCACAGTGTGACGAAATTAATAATTCATATCGAGATAATTACATACTACTGTGCCTTAAACATCCATTTGTGTGTTTCCAAACCTGTTAATAGCTTTTAAATGGAAACTTGATCTCAAAAGAGGATAATATTCAAATGCCGTGGAAATTGGGTTCCCTGTAGGTTCCAACTTAATGTGAATATTCAAATAATCAATTTGAGCCTCTGAGATTACTTATGTGGTAATAATTAAAGCCAGGAAGGCTATTATAAACACAAGACCCATGATAGCTTGAAAGCGTTATCTTCCAGGCCTGTTCTGTTTTTTTATTTTTTATTTCAGGTTGGCATGACTTTTTCCTTTTTCTTCTTCCTTTTATGAGATTTTCTTTCAAGTTGTTTTGAAGCCGGCAGCTCATCAATAAAAGTCGTCACTCTGTATGTACAGGAGAAAAAAAACGTTGATGATGAAAAAGGCTTTTCATTTGGAGCAACAAAAGGGATGCTCGATGTCTGGACCAGTTGGAGAGATTCATCAGGAATAATGAAAAAGAATGAGATATGAAAAGGGTGCTTTCATGCTTCTGGTTCCAGCTTTATGTAATACCATCGCACACAGAGATCCACTCAGTTTGGAAACAACCGATTAACCTGTATTTCATAGATTTCCCCACTGAAATCCGTTTGCTTTTTTTCCCTCACACGTGTTTTGTATTCCTTTGACTTCTCCGGTGCAACCACGCTGTCAGTACTGGGAACTCTTTGCTCAAGGGCATCACAACAGCAGTTGTTGTTTCTCATCCGCTGCCAAGATTTGTCATAACAGAGCTGCTGAATCTATAACTGGCTCCTGATCTCCGGCCTGTTCGCGCCACCTCTGCTCTCGTTGCATTCATGCCCAGAATGCTTTGTTTTCCCTCTCAGGTAACATTATCTCAGATCGACTGCACAAATAAAAAAAAAACATCAGTTCGTAAAACGTCAGTTTCAGGGTTTCGGCAAATGTTCTATCTGTGTATTAAATGTACGATTAGATTTATGTTGCAGGCTAGTGCATGGCTTTGAGTAACCTGACCCCTGACCAGTCTTAAGCAAACACCCAGGGGCGTAGCCAGAGGGGTGGCATGGGCCCCCCTTGAAATATAATCGGCCACCCCAAAATCCTATTGGATTATTTGTCTTGCCAGAGGTGGGACTGTCCAATTCATAATGCCAACTCTAAACCCAACTCTGCAGCATAGATTATTTTTAAAGATAAGACAAAAGGTATGGAGTAGGGAGTAGGGGGTATGAAGTAGGGTATGAGGGGTAGGGAGAAGAAGGTATGCAGTAGGGTGTAGGGAGTAGGGGTTAGGGTGTAGGGAGTCGGAGGTAGGGTGTAGGGGGTAAACCCAACATGTCCTATTTGTTTTCTTCTTGGAGTAGAGGTTTCAAAGGCAGACTATAAAAAAGAAACCCAAAAAAGTCATGCAATAGCATCCCATTAATGGATTAGCCAATTCAAATGATCAATGATCTTCAGACCACCAGATTGCATTGGTAGTAAACCGACATTGTATCCCTCTAACTCCGTGATGAAGTTAGTCACAGAAGGACAGTCGTTCTTAGGTGAAAGACTGTGTCTAAATCATTCATGGCATTTGTTTTAACCCGCCTAGAGCACCATATGGTTGGGATTTACCTTGTCAGGACAATTTGGACCATGTCAGGTATGTTGACAGTCGAACAAGATATCCTAAAATAGCTGCAAAATGCTTTCCTTTGCCCTTAAAAATATGGCATATGGGGTCTAAATCTAGTCCTTTAAATGGATAGAAACCAACACTTTTAAGGGGATTTGGGGTGAATGCAAAGTGAAAAATGACGATTCCTCACGCCACAAGTAGAAAAGCTGAGGAGACAGAATATCCAAAAGTTGTCTCAAATCGAATCTCCACACAACAGCAATGTAACTTTTTTCTTCTGGACGGAGATACACTGCATCAGCAAGGCCTTCCAAAATGAAAAGTCCCCGACTTCCATTACAGTATATCCATTCTATCAGTCTGCGAGTCCAACCCTGATAGATGAGCCTCCCCCGCCCCCTCCCCGAGTGTCCTCGTGTCACCCTGTACAAGCTTGACGGTCCTGCAATTGGATGGGCGAAGCTGTTTTCCCCATGAACAAACTCCACGGCCTGGGCGCTTATTGATCCTTTGTTCCTTTTTAAGGCTAATTATCCACTCCAGCGCCAGTTCCTGTTATCGATGTCCTGCTCTTCATCCCATCACACTGAAGGCTAATTCTTTAAAAGGAAAAAATCTTTGTGATGGTCATCCGCCTCGAGGGGAAGGAAGCCCTTTGGACATTCTTGGGCCGCAGCCACTCACAACTACAATTCCAACTTAAATAACATAATATGGAATTAAAGATAGTCACGTCCAAATACAAAAGCGACCAATGCGGTGACTAATGAGCAAGCCCGGGCCTGCAGTTATCGAGTCTGTGTTTTAAAATGGGGGTTCTGACCTGCAATTAACGAAAAGAGAGCCTGCAGCTGTCACATTCATTATGACGTCATGCCTTTCAGATCATTCTTATATATTCATATCGTGCGAAAAAAGAAAATAGACTGACTATAATGCAGCGTCATCGAGGCAAGACAAAAGCATGATTGATTCGGCACGTCAAAAAGCCTCCGAGCTATAAAGGCACATATGGTCCAAACGCCCTTGACACAACCTGAGTTCGCAATAAATTGGCGGGAGCTTTCATAACAAACAGCTGCATTATTCTCAGGGAAAAAAAAAAAAAAAAAGCGTGTCTTGAATTCCAACCCTGGCACAGGGAAAGGGGTCGGACCCCTGTTTATTGAAACGCTCCAGCCGTGATAATGAAGGAACATTCATCTATTCCAACGGTTTGATAAAGCGACCGCCGCGCTCGCCAACCGCACTAATGGATTAGAATTTAATACGGGCCCCCGTTTTTATTAAAACAAGTGTCCCTTTAGGAGAATCCTTGGCAAGAGGGGTTGTTGTGGTAAACAACAAAGCTTTCTCTCATGTCACCCCTCTACTTCTCTCTGTCGTCCGCCCCCCCTCTCCTCCCCCTTTACCCATCACTATGCAAGGGGAAGTGATTGATTTTCTTTCCCCTGTGAGTGATGATAAGCTGCAAACTCATTAAGATGGCTGCCGCCACATCCTAAGAGCATGTTGCGCAAGATCCAAATCATACACACTCCATCGTCTTTATGGGGAACTTCCTGAATTATTGAGGCGGTTTATTTACTCAAAGTGCCGCCCTATAGGACGGATCACACCCTTAAAGTGGTGCATCAGAACTTTTTATTCAAAGAAGACTGTTTTTTTTATTTTGTTACTTTTTCTACTCAAGAGAGTACAGAAGATGGATTAAATCCTCCAGGGAAAATGATGAGCTGTATCTCTTGAGACTGCAGGGGGAAATAGATAGGGGAGGGATGCAGACAGTGGAATAATTACTGTTGTGATTTTAACGGTGGAAGTTCTGCAGTTGCCAGTTACAGAAACTCTTCCTTTATGCCAAGATGAATCATTTGTGCAGTCAGGTTGCCAGTTAATTAGGTTCTTTAGGTACACTCAACTCTGAAGTTCACAGGTATTGGAAGTCATATACATGGTACAAAAGATACAAATATTTTGATGTGTCTTTGGTCACATATTATAAGTTTAAATAAGCCTCAGTCCACTGTTAAAGTTTGAGTGACTGTTGAAAACAAAATGTTCTCCAGGCTACCAAACCTGGATCTCTTATTGGTCGAATAAGGACGCCACAGAGAGTGGTGTTTGGCACAATGTGCTGCGAGTCTATCATACCTCCCATTAACATATGCAAATGTGATAAAGTCACATTTAATTACCCTGGGTGTCAGTCAAACCCGGCGCTCATCGCCGTCCACCACCCGTTTGGAATCAGCGAACAGAAGCTGGATCTCATCGTCCGAGTGATTGAACTGAGATTTTCATCCGAGATGACAGGAATGTCAGAGGACTCGAGACTATGCCTGTCTGTTCCCCTGCCAACTCTATCTCCGCAGGTGTATGTGGGACCTTGAGTTACCTCTTTTATGTAACACACCATTACTTCTGTACTCTCTGTTAGGTGGGATGTGGCTACAGGCAGAATAAACAAGACTCCAACTTTCTTTCCTCATTTGCACCTAGTCAAGCATGGTAATTGAAATGGCAAGGCTGGTCACCAGAAAATTCAGTGGAAACAACTCAGCAGTTGTGATTGTTTGACTTGAACCGTACCATAGGTGTGCATCAACCTTTGAAAAAGAGGAGAAAAGATCACCATCTAAATTGAATGTTTAATTCCCGTCAATATCAATATTGGCAATCTGTTTTGGGCTTTTATTTTGAAGGCTTTATTAAATCACCTTCCACCAAATTGGATGACAGAAAATCCCAATTCTCAACCATCCTCCCTCTGCACAATTTAGCACCCAGCTGCGAGGTTTAAATGTACCAACATGTGTTACCGTAAGAAAGGTGCTGACATTTTGAATCTTAAAGGTACTTCCTGTGTATTTGTTGGTCAAAAATTATATCCTGCTAATGGCATCAACTAGTGTAGCTGTACTATTTGTATTTCAGCAAATAAAACTTATCCCTTTTTATATTTGTTCATTTTTGTAGTGAAATGCGAGACATGCCATCCAAACACATAGCCTGTGCTATCTGAGCTTAGCCGTTTTCTTTTTTAAGACCAACAGTGTTTCTACCACGGAGTTACTCCTGAGAATGATATTCTGCTAATGAGGAAGCAACAGTAGCTTAGCTTCTTCTGCCATGAGTTAGGCCAAAAAGACCTTTAAGTTGATTCAAATGTTATTGTATTTGTTAATTTTTTTGTGTAATGTCTGCAAAATGCTATCTTGCTAATGACTTAGCCCCCACTAGCTAATCATAGCCTTTTTTGTTTTTAGGCTTTTAAGAACTTTGATAAGTTTATAATGTAACAAATGCTTTTTAGATTTTTGTGATTATATGTGGGAACCTAACCTGCTAATGACAAATATAGCCACTGCTAGCTAAGTGAAGCCTTTTGTCTTTGTGGCCTTCCAGACTTTTGGTACTTTTCCAGTGTCAAAAAGTGCTTTGGTGTATTTGCTCATTGTGAGTTTGTTGGAATTGTTATTCTACTAATGGCGCTTTTGCAGGGGTTTGTCGACTATTGGTATGTTCCTATGTTAAAGAGGCTTATCTGTATTTTTTCATTTATTTTGGTGACATTTGGGAAATGCTATTCTGCTAAAGACTTAGCACTTCAAGATACCGCACGCTAACTCAAGCTAACTAGCCATGTTTGGCATCAGCCTGTCCCACAGAAACCAGACAAACTCATCGTCGGCGGGTAAAAGCCAAAACAAGATCACCCTGGATTTGGAACGAGCTTCATCCGTTAAGTGTTTTGCCTCACTATAATTATGTTTTCTCTTCTTTTGTCGCTATGTCCACATCTGTTATATTGGCCAGTGTAAATGGCCCCTGATCACTGAATTGTATCCACTCCTGAACTCACCTGGGCACTGTCATTGGCGGGGGGAAACACACCAGCTCCCCACCTAGAAACATCCAATGTCAGCCAAAACAAACCAAAACATCAAAATCCAGGCAGTTGACAGGGTCTCTGCAAACACAGTCACCACCACACATGTATGGAGGCCCATAAGTGATGATTGAGCAGCATTATTTTTGTACAAGTCTATATTCTCTGTCTTTAAGAATCCCTACATGGGTTTGAGAATTCATCTTCTCTTTTCACTCCATCTCTGATTATATGTTTAAGTAAAGCCTTGCCCTGAGCTCAGTTCAAGACAATGGTTGGGTTTACTCATTCTTCTCACTTTCTCTTATATCTCCTTGGTGACGAAACCCAGCAAAGATAACCCGCGCCAGATTATCAAATATCTTCTTAGAAACATTGGTCGAATAGACTCCTTTGTGTGAGACAATCCTGTATCCGCCAGTCGAGTAATTTCATGCAAATCCTTTGAGTTCAAAACGCCTGAAGTCAGGGAATTGAGGTAATTTACTTGGACACTCGACAATGGCTCTTTTTACAGATCTGCTAACAAACATGATGAATAAGGATCAAAACAAGTGCTATTGTCGATAGCTGGGACATCGAAGTGGTAAAAGCATTGTAAGTGAATATGCTCCCTGTGAAATCTTAAGTATTTCTTGACCTTGCGTTGGGTATTTGTGGTAGATATTGTGTGTGTTTGATGCTAAACAAGTACTGTTGGAGACTAGTCTTCACTGCCTTGTCTCTAAATGTATGGAACACAGTCTTCTGACAGACTTCCATTGGAAAAAAGTCTCTCAATCAAATCACCGGAAACTGGCTAGTTGTGTAAAAAAAATGTTATCAAGATGCGTCCAACCAATATAAATGGTCCACTTGGCCCAATGGAGGTAAATTCTCTACTGAAGGGCATTTTATTATCAGCATTAGTTGGTTCCTTTGTTGCAGCTGTCCCTCAAAGGCCTGGATGATAGTGTTTGATACAATTGGACTGATTGCTTTGAATTCCTGTTGGTTGGAATAATAAGCTAGAAGAAGTTGTAGCATCTATGAAACTTTACAAAAGGGCATCGCAGGTCATATGTTTCAATGATTCACAGGTTATAATTGGGATGCATGGTATTGGTATTATGGCTCATGGATGGCGGCCATTGGGCAGATGCAATGCAAAAATATAAATACGCTTATCAACCCCTTTCATGCACGCCTTATGAAATAACTGAGCAAGGTAAAAAGAAATTCATAGGAAATGCAAACAATATAATTTATTGTGTTCCTTTAACCACTTTCAGTTTTCCATTTGTCCACCAGGGTGAAGAGATACATTTTGAGTTTCTTGAATTTGAATTTAGAAGGTTTCCCATCTTTGAGAATTTTTAGTTTTCCTTTCTCATACAGGAATAAAAAACATGCATGAATATATCATCTACCTCCACTGTTGTTGCCTGGAGGCTTCCAAAAAACAGCACAACAGCAGATGTTTAATAGAAGAGCAGAGATTTGACTCTTTGCACAGGAACACAAACACAGTCTTAATAATTTTTTTTAGCAGTAACAGACTTACAAAAAGCAGCATTTCACATTAGAGTTATGTATCTTCAAAGTTGCAATAAGCTACTGTTAGCATTAGCTAACCAAAAAATTAAATGCTGCTGCAACTCCATGTCATTCTGTTCTGTAAAAAAACAGTACTATTAAAAAAAATATTGAAAAATAAGACGTTCAAACCATGCAAACAAAACTGGTCTGAAGTGAACAGTATATGATCATCCGCATACTGTCGTTACATCTGATATCAAGGGACTATAACATAACATGATTTGTTTGGCCTGTTAGTCAGCAAAGCTGTTCTTTTGATTGATGATTATGTTTATCCCTAATTTGAGAGCCTCTATTGTAAGAAACCTATGAAGCACCAATTTTTTATGTATTATTTTATCACAGCACCTTTAAAGACTTAAGTATGGAATAGCTGTTTTTTCAAAGAAAATGTCAGTCCAAAGTGTGAAAGTTTTACTTTTTTCTTCGCTTGTGAACACCTACATGTATAGTCACTTAAGTTATATGGGAGTGAGTATCAGTGGGAGAGACAGGTAGGAATACAAATAGAGGCTTGCTTCTATGTGCATGAACACACTCCAACGGCTTTACTTACAGGATAACAAATTGATAACAAGTGACCCTTCCCCTCTACATCTACCTCCTCTCTCTCTCCCCATATTGTCTGCGGATCAGTGCACTCATGGGTTTGCGGTTCCAGATCATCCCACAAGTGCTGAGCTCTAAAAAGCGAGGGGGCCGGGAGGTATAATCTCACTCTGGTGACTTGTGAACATTCAGCTAGGTTAATACGGTCATAGGTGTGCATATGGCTCGACGCCCATATTGCGCTGCACTCCAGTGAAGCAGGACTCTGCAGGGAAATCAAAATGTAAAACCTTTAGCATGACAGCAAAATGGGTTTTATTGTTATTCTCAGTGGAGTTTTGAGTCTCACAGGATGAGAAAATCAAAAATAGATAGGTTGGCACCATTGTCAACTTTGTTGAAAATGTTCATAAAGTCATTTTAAATGGATTCAAGCAAGGTATAAAACGCACTTGAACTTGAGAAAGAGAATATCTCAGACCTCCCCCTATTGAGCATTGTCCCCCAAAACACCCCATGATGTTTAATATTCAAGCATATTATGATAAACTAGAACCATACCTTATCATTTCCACAGGTTCAAATGGATTCCTTTGTTGCATTACATTATTTAATATATGAAAAATGATACTCGTTGCAGAAGAAACTAGTTGGAACATGAGTGAGTGTAGTTTCTCTGTTTTTCTCCAAGGTGACGTGTTGCCAGGTGGTGGGGGGGGCAATCATGATCTTGCCCTCGGGCGCCAAAATGGCTTGAGCCGGCCCTGTTGAACAATGTAAAAAGATGTGACAGAATGGCATGGAGTTGTAGCAAAGTTTAATGCTAGTTTGAATTACTAATTTATATAGTGTTATTTTTAATTAAGTATTGTTTTTGTTTGCAGGGGAAATAAAATGCCAGAGCTATGCTAACATGCTAAAGATTAGCTTCTCTTCAATGAATGCAGCAGTCATAGAGTCTGACGGGTGACACATGTTTGGAAAGAGGATGGATTGCTGGATATGATGCTCAGACCTTGACACAGAGTAAAAAAAAAAAAAACCTCCCCCAACACACACATTCTGGTTCCCCTTTAGTGCCAGCCTACTTCCATACATTTCAACTGCTGTGTGCTTCGTCTGGAATCATTGCTCAGGAATAGTGAGTGACAACTTTCAACCACATAAAACAGCATTCGGAAACAGTGATTTGACAAATTTGGGACCTAAATCCAGCAAAGTCTATTCTGGTTTGCTTTGATGGGATCAGTGCGCAGACAGTGAGGACTGTCTCTCCTGGGAGACAGGTTGAAATCTCTGGGGAGTTTCTCGCTACAAAGCCGCGACACGATTTCTGTGCGCGTGCGTGTGTGTGTGTGTGTTACTCGCTCATGTCCCTTTCTATAAATGTCTGCCCACAGATGTTTGATCGTGTGTTTAACACGGTGCATCAGAGTTCCACAAAAAGAAACACCTCGGTTGTGTTCCATCCCAGTAGGACGTCCTACGCTTACATAAGGCGTCAAGTTGATTGACGGGGAAACAGGTTGGAGCAAACAAATGATGCTAAAATACTAACAAATCCAGTGTTTTGATTTTTTTTCCTTTTACCTGTCTGACTGTTTTGTCATGCTCACAAATACCTCCGAGCGCAGGACAACAAACACTCCCAAGGTATGTCACCGTCTCCAAGGGGGTAGGTGGGGGGGTTGTTTTACCTTTAATGATGAGCGCATGGCAGGAGTTTACTCCCACTGTCTCCTCATGCGTCTGCCCCGGACTATTCCCCATCGCATCAGACAGCCGGTGATGGATGGCTTAATTAAGGTGAAAGACAAAGAGTGAGTGCTTTTCATTGTGTTTTTTTGGTCTCAGTGGTTTGTGACACACACAAAAAAATGGATTGTGCTTTTAAAGCAGGTCTCCTTGGGGAAATGTCACATATATCATTTAAACACATCTATGTGGTCCAGTGGAATAACTCACACATGTTAATATCTTTAGCATTTTGATACATCAATCAGAAGTGTCATTTTTCAGGAAAGATTTTAGTGGTGCAGAATAGTTTGCCGGCATTCGTTTGCAGGATTTGAGGAGATTTTTTATTTTATTTTCATTAAATGTCTTGTTTACTCAAAGGATAAGAGGATTATTTTTGTCTTTTCACAGTCTCCCTTAAATCCATGGTGTTACTTTCGCAATTTTTAACAAAGGCCCGACATCTTCAAACATCGACACCTTGTGCAGATACACACACGCAAACGCGCACAAAAAGCAACACCATTGTCCAAAGAACACCTTAACCCACACAGAGCAGGAACATGTTATGCCCACACAACCTTAGAGTGCCATTATCCTCAGCCTTATTCCCCTCTCCACCCACTTAGGCACACACATATACTCTTAACCCTTCACTTACCAGACAAAATGATGGAAGGTACACTGGACCAAAGTAATGTAATTTAAAAGACACAGCTCAGAAATGTCATCAAGGTAGGAGAAATAATATGGCTGAGAAAATAGAACAATCGACCCAAAATAGTTGAAAAAAGAGTAACCAATAGACACCGAGGTTGCAGAAACTGGAGCTTTGCTAGGAAGTAGTTTACACATTATGGGATGCAATTACATTTGCATTAAAGATATGCAAAGTTTTCATTAATTTGACCAACTCTCTTCCAGTTGCCCTTAGACTAGTTGCGCACCTGTTCCCAGTCAAACTCAGCCAATCAGAATCCTGTCCATTGTCCATTTCCCATTTTACCCTCTTGTTTTGTGTTGAATGCTTGGTGTCTGGCTTTGGGTTTTGCCTTTTGGGTTTTTATTTTGGGTGGGGGTTTTTATGCCTTTATGGGAGAGACTGGACAGTGGACAGGGCCGTAAACCAGCGGGAGAGGAAAAAGTAGGAAAGGTGCAACAGCTCGGACTCAAACCCAGGCTACCCGCCCCAGGGACCTCCGCCCCGGCTCCCCAAACTTGAACCAACCACCTGGCCAACGTCGCCCAAAGTTTAGGACTTGAGTTGCACTCCAACCATGGACCTGCCTTCCTCCACTACCTACCTGCCTGTATCTTGTTGACATCTCTTTTATCTGCCTATTTGCCCAAACTAGCCTGAAAGTAATCCGTCTATAGCATCTGCATTTGGGTCCTTAGCTCATAATTTTCACAATGGCCGATAGCAGATGTAAGGTAACTTGAATTAAAAGCAATGACCTTTGTATGGTAACAAAAAGGCTGGTCGGTCCATGATTGGACCAGGCCTTTAACATCTGCATTTGGGTTCTTACCTCCAGCCTGCATTGCAGCTGGTTGCAGATTTATGGCATTGTACAATACAAATACATTATATTCATCTGCTAGAGAAGGCTGGCACCATTGCTTCCATTTTCTCTGCCTGTCTTTCTGCCCATACCTGCCTTTAAGCATTCAATTTACTATATTATCGCACCTGTCTGCCTTTAACCATCTGCATTTGGGTCCTTACTTTTTGCCAATTTTTCACCTGGTAGCAGATTTAGGGATTCCTTGAATGAAACACGATGTTCTTTGGCTGATACTCAATAGGCTGGTAGATCCATGATTGGTCCAGGCTTTAAACATATACATTTGGGTTCTTACCCCCAGTTGGAATTGTTACCATTTCTCTGCCTGTCTTTCTGCCCATACCTGCCTTTAAGCACTGAATTTACTATATTATCGCATCTATGTTTGTAATAATCTGCATTTGGGTCCTGCCTATGTGACACTCGGTTTTTTTTGTAGCCTTACTTTATGTGAAAACCACCAATGCAAAAGTCTGTTTATGCAACCCAGGTAATCCAGGGCTAAGAAACCCAGGCGCTGATAAAAGTGCAACCACGCCTGGAGTTGCATAACACAGCTTGAAAAGTGTAATGTTGTTTACAGTTATAGCCTGGGGGAAAGCCTGGTACAGGGGGCGGGGGGGGGAGCGGGAGCTGCAGCTCACCCGAGAGCTGCCCCGAACAACCACAGCCTTGAGCTGCCGGACTGCGAGCGGCTCAAGATAAGCAAGCGGCGGTTCCATGCCTTGCTTGAGGCTACTTACATTCTAATGACCCATCGAGGGGGTAGACTTTGCATCCTGTCCCTCATTACTTTGCACCTTATTTTCTTTACACCACTCATTATGAGCAACTTTGTCAGGTCTCCATCACCCCCATCAGCTACCTTTCTCCCCCTTTATCTGCTTTATCCTTTAAATAATTCTCTCTGTATTGAGTCAGATTTTAAGGTTTTTTTTTCCCCCCCGTCTGAAGACACCTGCCTTGAAGCGCTAGTTCCTGGCAGCACTTGTTTTCTTTTTTGGCGCCACAGCAGCTCCATCCCTCTCTTTGTTTTTTCTGCCTCTTTCCTGTGCTGTCAGGAGATGCTACAGCTCTCTCTCTTCTGGGACGACACTGGGCGGGATTACAGTCCTCCCACGTTTGAGCCGCTGCCAAGAGACATGTGCCGTGTGAGCCGTGTGTGGTGTGTCTCTTTCCCCGGACTGCGCATCTGACCACTTGTATTCCACCTCTGTCGCTGTCGTGTTGTTTGTCAAGCAAACACCCACTCCTGCGGCCATTCATCCATTTGTACATTTTTTTTCCCCTCACGCCCGATCTAACACAACAGCATTTGCTCGTTATTCCAGAAACAATTGTGACACGTGTCCATTTGGGCTCGTGAACATGAATGGATGCTGTGCTTACATGAAAGGCCAAAGTATGATACATTTTTTTTTTTGCACTTCCCCAAAGCTAACCTCCACACAAGCTTATGGAAGCTTATGACAGCTGTGGATGTGAACACTTTTACTAGCTGTTATTAGGGGAAACAATCGCTCTAACATGGTGGAACAGTCGTTCAGTCCTACCAATTGTAGGGTCGTACATATTATTCTCCATGATATGTCACCTGTTGGATAGAGATTGGTTTATTTCATCGCTGAAAAATGATGTTCCCTGGCCACTTGTCCGCCTAGTTAAGAAGTTAACAACATGAAACCCAAGTGCAGACAAATTCTTTTTTTTGCTCTGGCATCGGCCATTTTCAAGACAAAACCAATGCAGTTCAGTGTCTTCAGCGCAACTTCAGCACAAAAAAATGCCCTTGGTGTTTTGCTGTTTCTTGTCACTTTTTTGCTCACAGTGCTGGTCGATGTCACTTCTCACTGACCAATCGATCCAAAATTGAGAAAGGGCAGGGCATCTGATAACACAATGGAGTTAGATGAACTTGTGGTGCGGCTGTGGCTCAGTTGGTAGAGTCGTCGCCTGGATGTATGTCGCGAAACAGCGAGGAGTCTCCATAGCTACTTTTTGGGGATATGGTGGACATTCCAGAAGGGCGTCAAGGAGAGTACTTGAAAAACATGTTTCCAGAGATCGCCAAGCTTTGAAAACTCAGGTTGGCCGATTCTTTTTTCCAGCCTGCTTTGTATGAAAACATATCTGCGGATCAAACTGTGTTGCTTGCTTTCTTTAATCATTGCAAGACTGTCATGGAATTGGAAAGTCAGTGTGTGGATTCTGAAGATCAGACAAGATATCAAACCTTTTGACCTAAGCGGTGGATCGCCTGGCCTTGAGAGTGTCATTACAATCCCTAAAGCCATGCCACTAGTAGCGCTGATTTTATGATTTTTCTTTTATCCCATAGGCCTGTTTGAGTCATAAATATGCAAGAGTTTGAAGGCTTATCAGCCACCAAAACACTGCACATTGGTCAATAATACAATGAATCAGCATTGGACAGCTGGAAACTCCAGAAACATTATCACCACAATTATTCTATCCTGTTCAGCACCGGTGTGTCCTATGAACAATGCAATATAAATATGCAGCATATGGTTAACAAACTATCCATTTAAACAGGCTCAACCTTGGCGCCTGCATTGGACTATTTTCTTCTTTTTCTTCCTAGAATCATATTCAGACAATGCCTCTTTTGAAATGAACGATACGTGGGTTGGGTTTTTTGTTTTCTTCTTCTCTATAGCAGTGTCGTTTTTCTGTGAGTACAATCATCAGAAAAGTCTTGTTTGCGATTTTTTTCTTTTTGGCTCATTCCTTTGTGCTCCCAGCTTTTGTTCAGCCGAAGATATGGGAACACGGAATTAATAACTGTTTAGAATGAAGGCATAGAGTCTAAGAGCACTTGTTTGTACATACCCATCCATCAATACGACGTTGTTTGTCCCCAATCACAAAAAAACAAAATAAAAACAGGAATGCAAAATAGTCCTCCTACATTCATACCATGACGTGACACCACTGGCTGCTCTCTCCATATGTATCACTTCACTCCTGTGTATGCCTCTTCCTCGCCCTTATGTTATACCCTGAGGCATCCCACCCCGCCCTTTCTTCAGCAGATACACTCTATCCCCCACTTTGACGTGACATAGGTGACAGAGCCACGGGCACTTAACATTTTGAAACAGCGGCACTAATGTGTCGCTCTGCCCTGTGGCTCTCTCATGTTAACTCTCCCTCGCATCCCCTTCAATTCTTGTCAGATGCGTTAGACCTACCGACAGTTGCCCTGTCTTTTCTACTGCAGAATGCCTCGCATGACTCCACTGGACATGCAGCAGGTCGTACTGTCCCTGCTTGTCAGAGCAGGTGCAGGATGGATTGCATAAAGCGCCATGGCAGTGGGAAATTGAGCCACTTTCTTTCTTAACTCTCTAGCTGTGACACAACGCCTTGTGCCTTTTGATTTATTCCGGCTCGTCTCCCCGCATGTTGTCAGTAACGATGGAGCATGGCTTGGCCGAGAAAGATCAGGAAAATCGAGTTGGCAACACCATTCTTGTGTCAACTTTAAACCTTGTTTTGAATATGAAGAACCATACAAGTGGATTGGTTTTTTTTAGGGGGCAAAATTACTTGTCTGGACTCTGCAAGGAAAACCTTAAAACTAAAAAAGTTGATCACACCTAATGGCACGTTAAGTTTTTTGTAAACTTTGTTTTCATTAAGAAGAATCAGACAAGTGGATTGATATTTAGGGGGCTAAATGGGGGCTAAATAGTTTCCCTTGATTTTTCATCAAATCTTGAACATTTCAACGTTTCCTTTTTCTAACTCAGCTGATTCTGGAACACGTCTTGAATCATAGCAATAAGCAAATCATATATTCACTTAACCTAGGTACACCAATTCAACTCAACTCAGGAGACTAACTTTCCTTTTAATATTTCTGCAGAGAAAAGTCAATAACGAAGGCTCGCTGGTCATGTCTTTCTGTTTGCATTCCGGCTTTCTTTTTATTGTACCATAGAAGAGTCGACTCCATCCATAACCACCCACACACACACACACACACACACATATACACCTGTACTCGGTCTCTGCTCTGGCACCAGAAACCAGTAAACATCACGGGGCTCCCAGCAGCTTAGGGTTTTATCATCCCAGCTTGTGTTGCTTTTCATGGCTGGAGCGACAACGGCTTGATCTTTTTTGCAACATGTGTTTGTGTACTAGATAAGTTCCTTAAAGCAATATGGTACTGTTTCACGTATTTTTCAAGTTGTAGAGGGAGATGGGAAACTTTCGACTTCTCTATTTTTTAAATGGAATTGTGCCAACTGTAGAGGGTAACACAATGGTTGTATATTGGTAGAAACCTTTAAAAAAATAAACAATGTGCCCAATTAGAGAGTGAAATCGTCGCATTTTCCATTAAATATTCCAAATTTACCATCACAGTATAGAATGCTAGCATGTGGCACGTTGGGCGCCAAATTAGCCTGCTGTTTTAAATGCAT
The DNA here is from genome assembly GCF_963930695.1 of Labrus bergylta. Classification (NCBI taxonomy): domain Eukaryota; kingdom Metazoa; phylum Chordata; class Actinopteri; order Labriformes; family Labridae; genus Labrus; species Labrus bergylta. The sequence goes on along the minus strand of NC_089218.1, from coordinate 5,805,824 downwards.
AACCATACAGTGACATTTAAACGCAGGCATGATGTCCATTGTGATTAAACAGTGCCTTGAGTGGTACAGGTTTCGGCAAGAGGAGTTTTAAACTGTGCTGAAATGAATGTAATCACATGCTCATCCATAGCATGAATCTAGATACACTAACTCTAACCCCTAACCCCTAACCCTAACCCTAACCCTAAAAACAAGTGCAAAGAATGTCCTGTAAATGACATGGTCAGACTTAGAACAGCAAAATAGTTGGAAAGTAAAGTACGATCCTGATATATCCATATATTGTGTTTTATTTTGAAATTGCCCTGATGTTCTGTGCATTTCCTTGTCTGACTTCCTGTCCAGCGTGACACGCGCACAGAGCAAGTGTAACGCCGCTTCCTGGCCCGCTCTGGAGATGGACGGCGGTGCTCATTGTGGAAACAGGAGTGTTGACTAGAGTGGCGGCGAACTGCGGCCCAGAGGTTCTCTAAGCTCAGTCATCACTATGACTACAAGCCTGAACGTGATGTAGAACATCTTGTCGATTCTTGGATATTTTTTTTGTCTTATCATGTTCTTTGTCGTCTTCTGTGGTTGCTGTACCAAACGCCGTTATGTACCGTGTTACCATGAAGGTTGTCTCAGCCTCACAGTCTCCCAGAAAGAATAAAAACAACAACCTTCTTGCTGTTTATTGCACCAGCGTGTAAAGTGTTTTTTTCAGATTTTTTTTTTTTGTTTTTGTTCAGTCTTTGGGTTTGTTGATCCTCCTTGTTATGAGCATAAGCTCCATGTGACACGTCGCACCTCGGGGAAACCGAGCTTGACGTTTGGCTCCGGCTGCGAGACAAACTAAGTGTGTTTGTCTTCGCAGTTCGCCGACTCTCCGGTGTGTGTGTGTGTGTGTGTGTGTGTGTGTGTGTGTGTGTGTGTGTGTGTGTGTGTGTGTGTGTGTGTGTGTGTGTGTGTGTGTGTGTGTGTGTGTGTGTGTGTGTGTGTGTGTGTGTGTGTGTGTGTGTGTGCACAGATGACAGAGTGAGAGGGGAGTATGATTGCAGCGCTTTTGGCTTTGCTAGCTGTGTTTTGTGACGTTTTTTTTTTTTTTCTTTTCTCCGGTTCTGAGACTTTGAATAATTTGCAGGGTGTCTGACTTTTTTAATCTCGCCGTGCCTTGGAGATGAAACAGGTGGGCTTTTGCTGCTGCTTGTCATCACCTACACTGTGACAAAGACGGAAAGCGACATGTTGGGGGGGGAGCGGAAAATCATTTAGCCCAGTGGCAGTCTTTTTTTTTTTTTTGCCTACCTTTCCTCGAGGCTCACTTTTGACTTCTCTTTGTTGACCGCCACCAGCCCCTGTTGCATTTTGGCGGGAGAAAATTAGCATTTTTTTTTCTCTAGTTTCCGACGCCTCCTCCCCGCATGACACAAGAGTGTGACTTTGGACAGTCTGAGTCGACAGATTTTTCATAGGAGAAAAGTGATTTCTGCTTTTTTTTCCGCTGCACAGCTGGTAGGCTGTCAGGTCCAATCGTCTTTTTTTTTTCTCCCCACATTGCGTTCTCCCCGACAACAACTTCCTCTACATCAGAGCCAATCAGTGCAAAGATAATCAAACATTAGTGGAGGTACACACAAAAGACGGTTGGTTAAACAACTCTTGTTATCCGTCAATATATTGCTATACCTTCTGACAACGACTCCATATGTGCTGCGGTTTATAAGGCTGCACAGTTGAAGGGTCTGAAAGTATGAAAAAGAAACAGACTGATTGTAAAAAAAAAAAGAGTCAAATCAAGAGGTCAAGATAATGACTAACCTTCTTTGTAAAAATCTGACAAACATAATAGATCAAAACATTACTGAATCGATACCTTGGGACGGATGAAAACCTTGTTGTGAGCCTCAGACATCGACGAAAGGAGGACAGCCTTGGTGCCCACAATCTGCAGTCATACAGTCATACAGAGATACTTACCGTGTGCAAGTCAATAGAAAAAGTACACAAAAAGTATCAAAGAGAGACACACTGACTTAAAAGAAGAGATAAAACAACATGAAGATTACCCCAAAACAAGCACAGAGTACACAACAGTTAAAGATGTGATAAACAACCACATACAGATCAAAATAACTTGGTAAACATAAAACATAGAGACACATGTAAACAAAAAAGATGCAAAGCAACCACAAAAAAGATGCTTAAAAGGAACACAAAAAACCACAGAGAGATACATGAAAGCATGAAAGGATGCCAAACAACCATAAAGAGACAGGAAAAAGATACAAAACAACCATTAAGAGACACATAAAAACATGAAAAGATGCAAAACAACCTCAGAGTCACAAAAAAGATGCAAAACAACCTTAAAGATGCATAAAAAAAGATGCAAAACAACCTCAAAGATGCACAAAAAAGATGCAAAACAACCTTAAAGATGCACAAAAAAGATGCAAAACAACCTCAAAGAGACATCTAAAAACGTGAAATGATGCCAAAATACCTCAAAGGAAATTCAAAAATATGCAAATCAAATTCATAGAGTCGTAAAAACATGAAAGGAACCCAAACGACGACAGAGACAGGAGACACAAAAACGATGCAAAACAACCACAATGAGTCACATAAACGACCAAAACCAGATGTTAAACAACCTGGGGAACATGTTTCTTGATTAGATTAGATTTAATATGTAAATTCACATTAACCCTTAAATATATGGATGTTTCTTTTTCTCCCAAAAATTCCTACATGCCTTTAAGAACAAGTGAAAACGCCTTCACTAACATTATATAAGTTCTTCAAAAATGGATAATTAAATCATTTGGTTGGCGGTTTTAATCAATCTCGTAAACCATGAAAAAAATGTGTCATCCTTCCTTTTTATACATTTCAGCAAAGCCTGTTCAATATGTTTATACTATCATCTCATACTTCGACTTTTCTTACTTTAAGAGGTCAGTCTGGGTCACTTCAGTCGCCTGCGCCAGTGAGAAATTAAAAACCTAGAAAGAGCTGAGATGTGTGTTTTCCTCCGATCGTATCTTCCTAACTGCTAACTCGCTAACTTAAATCTCGTCTCCCCATGCACCATTAATCTACAAGTTGGAACAACACATCTATGTACACACACATACACACTCAAAAAAACTGCTGCCACTGAAGTGGAAATCCAGTCTCTAATTGTCTTATAGATCTTTTCTCTCCCGCCCCCCCTCCTTCCTTCATTCTCCTCTAACCATTTCAAATAGATGGCTGCTGCTTTCACTCTTAGCCTCAGGAGAGTGAAGAAACAATTGCTACCCGCGTTCAAAACTGCGACGACATGTCTTGCCGCCTGACATCGAGGATTGGCTTCATTATGAGTGTGCTCGGAATAAAGGAAATGCTGCCGTCTTTGTCGGTTGTTGATGTTTTTTGTTTTTTTTTGGTGCAATTTCTTTAGCGAGCATGCACAAAACTTTACTGAAGAAACTACAGATCCAGACCACTTTGTACCTTCAGCAAAAGAATATTAGCATCTATGCTAAAAAGTGAATATACCTATATTGATGGAAACATGAATACACCATGGCCCAAGGATGGATTCATCTCCTGAATGTATAATAATTGCTTCAGAAAGGTTAAAAAAAAAAAAAACAATATCCTAAATGATCACACTTGTATAAATGAACTTAAATGCAGTGACAGCTTTTTCTTTTGTGAGACGGGTTAATGAAGGGCCCTCAATGGGCTCCATTAAGGCGCTGGAGATGCATCAATGTGGCCTAATGAAGACCTATTCAGGGACCCAGTCGTGCGTCTGAATCACGTTGAATCCAATTTTATCCATTCTACAGGATTGCTGAGAAATTTGAAGGCTACCCCAGATAAGGCACCTCATCACTGTTTTGATGCTTGGAGCGATATTATCCGTTACTAGCGAGACAAGTCTCCCAACAGCTGATGGTCCAATTGCATTTTGGGTAATGTAGGTTTTGTGCCAGACAGTGTGAAAGGACTACAACACCCTGCCTTTTTTAGCGCAGTGGCTTTAGAGTCATTTGTTTGCAACTAGCAATAGCACACTTGACAAAAAGTCAGTAATCCAGTTGCATCATGGGTAATGTAGGCTGTGAGCCAGGCAAGTTTTTTCAGAATGCTCTACTCCCTATTTCCTCTTTTAGGTAATTCACTACCAGACACACACACAAACGCACAAGTTAACCATTGGTAGTCCAGTTGCATTGTGGGTAATGTGTTTTTTGTTTTTTTTACATAGCTTTGTCATCAGGCAACGGTACTCTACATCTTTGATTGAGGCCAGTGGCTTTATAAGTTGCAACTAAAATGACACACACTCATTCCCTATTAACTTTCAGAGAAGTTGCATTGTGGGTAATGTAGTTTGTTACAAAAACAGTGTTATGGGAGTGCAACCCCCTTCATCTCTGTCATGCTGACTATCCCTTCAAAAGCTGCTACAATCCAAACACTTAAACGTTTCAAACACCTGCCATATATAGTTGAGTCAAGTAAGCTTTGTGGGTAATGTAGTTTTTCAGACAAGCTGTGTTATAGGGATGCAATTCTTCTCATGTTTCATTGAGGCAAGCTGCTTGAGGATATATTAGTCACTACTGGCATGATGCACACTGGTCCCCAAACAGCTTGCAGACCAGTTGCATTGTGGGTAATGTAGGTTGTGAGGAACAACAGTGTTTAGGTAGTGCTATGCTCCACATCTCTGTCACGCTGCCGACCGCTTCAAAAGGTGCAACAGTCATAACACTTAAAAGTTTCTTGTTGGGTCAAGTAAGCAATGTGGGTAATGTAGTTTTTGAGCAAAGCTGTGTTATACTTCTCATTTTTCTTTAGACAAGCCACTTGAGGCTACATCAGTCACTACGTGCATGACACACATTGGTCTCCAGACAGCTTGCACAACAGTTGCATTGTGGGCAATGTAGGTTTTGAGCCAAGTAGTAAAATTTGACATAAACAATCCTCCTCTTTGAATGACGCCTGCAGCTCCGGGCTCAATTAGTAACCACGAGCGTACTTGTCCCCCAATCAGCTGGCAGTCAAGCTGCATTGTGGGTAATACCGCTTGTGAGCCAAGCTGTGATATTGCAGTGCAGTCCTCCTCCTGCTTGAGGCTAGCGACTTTAGGCTGCAACAGTATTATGCATAAAAGTCGCTGTCGAGTTGCATTGTGGGTAATGTAGGCTGCGAGGCATAAAGTGTTATATGAGTGCAGCTGTTAATTGGTGGAGTATTCCTTTAAGGGAACCCTGAATCCGTGAGCAACATTTCACTAAAGTGTGGCTTGTGTACTTTTGCAGATTGTGACTCGGAAGGAGGGAGAAGGAGCCTCACGTGGGGGGGGGTTACACTTCTCCTTGGATCTCTGCCCCCCATTCACTGAAGGCCCTTTGATTCTCTCCTTTTGATCCTTGACTTTTAGAGTGGACGGCGTCTCATAAATACAGAAGAAGAAAACAGCAGGTGCGAGCGCATAACTTACGGCCTCGGTCTCACCTCAATCATCTTTCCCTCCGTCATTTTTTTTTTTTTTTTTTTTTTTTACACCTCCTGCCAACTTGCGCCGTCTCATTCCTCTCCTCCTCCTCCTCCTCCTCCTCTCTCCCCTCTCCCCTCTCCCTCTCTCTCTCTCTCCCAGCTATAAGCCTGTGACGCAATCCTGTTGCCATGTCGTTGTCATTCAGCATGGCAGAATTAGCTCCTGCTCTGCGCCTCTGTGCGCGCGCGGGTGTTTCTTTTTTTTTTATGCAAGCGCATCCGAGTGTGGCTCCACTCATGCACTTTGTGTTTGTGAATCTGTGATTTGTAGCCGCCGCTGTGTGTGTGTGTCTAATTTATTTGCATGGCCCCGTGACAGGCTCGCTCACCATAAGTCTCTGTCAAGGTTGCCTGACATTGGTGCGCGCCAGCCGCGGCTGCTGAGTCAGACTCTCCGGTGAAGAGACATCAAAAGTGGGTGGAGGAGGGGGGAGGAAGACATATAAAGGAAAAAAAATAGCACGGCATAACAACATGGTGTTTTTTTATTTCATCACCTTTTTTTTCTTCTTCTTCTCAGCATGGGGAGACGGGCCCCTAATGAATTACACCCCGCCTCGCACCAGGTAGCGAGCGATCCAGACAATGACTGACTCGTGTGTGGTGGAGGGAAGGAAGGGGGGGGGGGGGTGGAAAGGAGAGAGGATACAGTGGAAAGTTAGCTAGCTGGAGCTTCATTACTCTCTGCTGCTGTGATCTCTCCTCCCCCCCCCCCCCCCCCCCCCCTCACCGTCAAGGATGCTGAGTAGGGCTTTGTTGAGTCACAGCGGAAGAGAGGGGAAGACGGCTTGAGCGAGGGGGAAGGAGTAAAAAAAAAAAAAAAAACAGGAGACAGTAGACAGCGAGAGCAACCAGGCCACAGTCAAAACAAATAATTCACAACTTTTTCTCTTCCCCTCCTCTACCTCCGCCGCCTTTTACCGTAGGATGAATTGGATAGATAATCCGTCGCCCCGGCTTTTTTTTTTTTGTTGTTGGAGGATTGGCTTTGAAGGATGAGACAGACGGGAATAAGAGAAGCGAAAATGTTTTTTTTTTTCCAGGGTTTTTTTTTTGATGGCTCAGTAGGAGAAGGCGAGACAAGGCAGGGCAGCTGCTTCTGCTTTGCTGGTATTTGCAGTGTACTAGGCTTATATGTTTGGTGATATGTCTGCATTAAATGGGATGGATTTCTCCACGAGTGCACGTATAGACATTTTGAGATCCTGTTACTTCGGTGAAACGAGAGAGACAGACTCCACACACGCTTGCAGCCCGTCAAAGCTTCCAGTAGCTGGCAGCGGCTGACTCCACTTTCCCCCGACAGATCCAGAGCTCGCCTTTCACTTCAGTTTGTTAGCTGGCGCCGCGTTTTGACTCACGGCGCCCAGTCCGAGCTAACTCCACTAAAACAGCTCTCCTGTCAGCACCTTTTTTTTCTCTCCCCCCCCCCCCGACTGAGGTCCCGGATGCTCTCGCTCGCCTGACAGGAGGCCTTGTTCTTGTTGCTCGTCAAGTTGCGCCGGCGTGTCGAGGAATGTCTTCCAGTCAGAAACGCACAAAAAGGGGGTAAACATTGGGATGATAACAAAGCAGTCGCGGTTTTGCCACGGTGTCAAAATAGGCATGAGTACACATTCTGTCAGTTTCCTTTGAGTTACCTTTTGGGGGGTTTCAACTGGTTGACATCAAGCAGTCAGGAGAATAAAAAACACATTTCACACACAAAATTTAAGCAATATGACAAAAATGCAGGGGCGTGTCCAGAAGGGTGGCATGGGCCCCCCTAGAAATCTGATTGGCCACCCCAGGTGCCACTCAAAAATCCCTTTAGGAAAAAATAAAAAGATACATTTGTGGGCTTTTATGCCTTTATTTTAGAGACAGGAGAGTGGATAGAGTCAGAAACCAGGAAGAGAGTCGGGAATGACATGCGGGAAAAAGGAGCCACAAGTCGGGAATTGAACCCGGGGCTGGCCGCTTGGAGTGGAGTGGACATGGAGCGCGTTCACTGACCACAGACTTATCTGAAAACCACTTTTTTTTTATATCAGTGTAGAAAATATTCTTAAGTTTGTACTTTAAATGATAAAAACCTCTAACCTCTAACATCTATTTCATAAAACAGGTTAATAGGAAAGTAATAAACTCGGTCTTAGTTGGCACTTTGAGTATTGCAAGTCAGACTGTGCAGGAGTTCGCAGTAGCCTACTTTAAAATGTAACTTTGAGCATCCGTCGCCTTTTTGTTTTGTTAAAGAATTAAGCTAATGTTGCAATTAACTTTTGTAATAATGTAGATATTATTGCCCCCTCCCCCCCCACTGTTGGGCCACCCCAGTCTAAAAAAAGTGTGAACACACCCCTGCTTTAATCACATTAACTTTGACGGTTTTGACTTTTTAGGTCCACCCCCCCCCCCGTTCTTTTTTTGTGTGCATATTCTTTGTCCTTTATCAGCCGCACATTCAATGTTGAATCAACCTTGATTGTGTTAACAGTGACATCGGAAAATAATGTCACGCTGATTAGGTGCTATGGTTGATGAGATGAATATGAAATGGGGGAAATAAAAGAACAAAGGCTGCTTAATTCTAAGCAGGAAAATGTTCTTGTATTTTTGGTGGTAGCAAACTGAACGAATCAAATTGCAACTTGTGAACAAGTGAGCGTCAATCAAGCCCTCTGTTGTATATTTTGGGAGAGTTGTGTTTCGAATGACTTTTTTCATGCCTTTATACAATGGTTCCCAACCTGGGGCGCCAAACATCTCAGGGGGAGGGTGTGGCATGAAGCTTTGGCTTCCCTGAGTTTGTCAAAAATCAAATTTGCATTGATTAACTAAAAAAAAAGAAGAAATTCAGACCAATATATAGAGATGGGAACTGATCGAAAAACCTCCTAAATTTGCAAAAGCAACTTTTGAGAGCGTTTCACTTTTCTATTTTTTCTCTCAAACTTCAGTAAATATGTTCAATCGATACCTCTTCATCAACAAGTTTACTTCTTCCTCCGAGAACAATCGGCCCTGGCAGAGGAATTCAAACCCCCACGATGCATTCACTGTCTTTGCCGATATGTCGCATGCTCAGTTCTATTGTCTCTCCTCCCCCATTGGACCTCCGTATTGGCTGGTTTGGGATACGTTAAAAAAAAAGCTGTGCAGCGTTATCGACATGTTTTAGGATTCCTCAGATGATAATGTATAAGAGGTATCAGAATGCTACGACTCAGTTTTGTATATTAAGCAAAATGTGGTCTGAGATCGACAGAAAAGCGCTGTCTTGTCTCTATGGCAACAGTCTGTTGACAACGGCTGCTAGACGACCAACGCTGCTCCGCTGCCTTTTATTTTTTATTTGAGATGACATTTTTTTAATTTTTAAATGTGGGATTTTAGCCAATATATGGACAGAACACATTTCAAATTTGTGTTTTTTCTGACAAACTTTACATGATGATATAGCCTCTATTTTGTTCTGTTAAATGTGCATGTGGACTCATTGAAAGTTGTTTGTGTTTACACTGGTGAAATAATAAAGTAAACAACAGAAAGAAAATCCACTTTTCATGTGTGATTTATGCTTAGGTGTATATTCTTGTAGTTATGGTCAAATACTATCTGCTCCCAATCTTGTCCGACGTCCTTTTTAAAAAAAAAAAAAAAAAAAAAAAAACTTAAAAAATCTATGAAAATTCAAATGTTTTTTTTTTTTTTTAGTTGCTTGCTTTGACCTAAAGCCCCACATCTCACTGGGAAGATGTCCAATTACAGCAGTGACACTTAATTAATGAGGGTGGGAGAGTTGGGGGGGGCAATGGCACCCCCAGGCCATCCCCTCATGAACGCCCCTGCCCATGACGCATCGTCATTTCGAATGGAAAAAAAAAAAAATCGATATTCTTCAAATATTTTGATTCTGAAAGTTGTTTGCACACCAACTCATGTCTTATACCTTTACTGAAATATAATATTCATTTTGTCATGAGTCCCCTTGAAGTACACAGGGGGGGGGGACCTCAGGTGAGGGCGGAAGCGGCAATTAGGCTACGTTGCATGTGCCAGCGAGCGCCGGCATGCGAGGAGGAAGAGGCCAACAACAACAACAACAATAAAAAGCATTGTAGAGTGGATAGATGGAGCCGGAGAAATATGAGGGGGGAGAGGAGCAGCGGCTGTGGTGTGATGTGAAAAAAAAACGAGTTTCCGCCCAAGTATGAAGTAGCAAGCCTCAACATGCATGATAACAGTTTGATTTGCAGCAGATAGAGGACGGAGATGGACAGTCAAGCAACAAGACGCACAATGAGTTTCTCCACCTTCTGAAGTTCAGCAAGCGGCGCTTGAGACGAATCTAAAGACTTCATTGTTAATGACTCTGTTTGGGGGCGAAGATCTTTTAAAGCAGTCGATAGATGTTGTTATTTTTTATCCGGGTTGGTTGATTATGATGTCAACTCAGGTTTTTTGAATCGTTCCCACCAGGGTACAGTACTTCACTTCAATTTCGCCGACTCATGAATACTTTGGGTCAGGCCTCCTCTCACATAAAGGATTCTTGAATCCATAGTGCGCTCTAACTCTTGCTTTAAATTAAAAAAAACAGGGCGACATATTTAATATCACAGTTGATTGTGAGTCCGGATGTTGAGTCAAATATTATGTATCTGTTATGAGGGGGGGCTCTTCCTTTTGGAAGAGTGGCCACATGGCGGACCAAGCTCAGTGTTACAGGGGCCCCTGTTGGCTCCCATGGGCCATGCACTGTGCTTCCCTTCTTTCATCCTGACTCATTTGGTTTAAGTTGTTGTAATGTGCTTCAAGAATTTGTGCAGGGCTTCTTCCATTCTCAGCTGAAGTTTTCAGAAATTTGCTTTGTGGGGTAATTTTTGGGGGAATGACATCAAAATCACAAATCAGTTCTGCTCATTTAAATTTAAAGAACGCTAAAACCTGACCGATAAATTGGCCCGCCGATAATTTCGGCCAATATAAGCATAACAAGTGACTATATCGGCATCAGCTAATTTTATCTCCGGTATGTGCCTTCTAGATTTATTCACCTGTCAAACAGCATTTAATTTGAGTTTCATTGTATAACACTAGCAGTCCTCCTTCACCAGCAGAGTGTGCTATATTGATTACATGAAGCATTATCACTCTCCAGAGTGTCAAGCGGTGATCCTTCGCTCTCGTCCAGTCTTCTCCTTCTCCTTAGTTACATTCCTCAGTTGTTTGACGTTACCCATCAAGTCCAGTATCATAGCTTGATGTTTAGCCACTTTGCTATGTACCTCCGGCATGAAATCAAGAGACTTCCTGATCGCCCCCAGGTCTTTATCAGCAGCAGTGTTAGCATTTTTTTTGTGGCATTGAGCGATTGTTTCCAGCTTAAAATCCTCCTTTACACGTTATCTCTTTTTTAAATTGGGATAGAGTTGCTGCAGCTCATCAGCTGACGACATGGGCTGTACATTTATCCCACCTCACACCTTCTCCGAAAGCTACTTCCTTGTCTTCATTATTAATCTAAATGTTTGATGACTGCATTAGAGGGATCAACGCTTTAAATGTATGTGGAATTTTTTCTTCCCATAATATCGGTATCGGCCCCAAAAATCCTATATCGGTCGAGACCTAGAAAAATCCTGTGCTAAAATTCATCCGAGACCAAGGAGCAAACAATCAATTGTGTTTCAAGTTTAATGCAAGTTTAAAACAGTTCATTTCATCTGCAAACAACAACATCTCTTCAACTCAAAGAACAGATAAAAATGGCAAACTGATCGTTTTCTCTTTGACACTTTAGACAGTGAAATGAAACACGCGCTGCAACTTTTACAGTTTTCAGAAGCATGAAAAACACTGTGGCTCTCCCCACTCAGCGGAGAGAGGTGCTGACTCATGTTGCCCTGGTGGGTGCAGAGTGTTCAGGTTTCCCCTTCACAGTCAAACACTGGCAGGATCACTTCACTGATTACTCCCTCCTCTGCGCCTGAAGGCGTGCTAAACGGCACACAGTTTGACAGCGTGACTTTGGGGTTTCATCAGATATCATCAGATATCAGCATGTTCAAACAGCAGCAAAGAAACCTCCATCTGGATGGAATCTGTGCCGCTAATGAGCGCACTTTGTGAACTGCGCTTCTGAACTGCGTCCAGGCAAGGTCACATTTTATTTCCGTTGTTTCAAAATGTTCAGCTGTATCCAAATTCATCTTTCAAATTCTCACTCCAACGACACCTCCTGCATCTACTTGTGAAGTGAACAGATGAAGTTCTTCCTCTGAGACGTCTCATAGGTGGGATTGTTACAATCAAAATACTTAACCAATTTGTGCCTCTGCACTGTCCTGATTGTGTTAAGAGGTTGAAACATTATGACTCCGCCAACCACATTTCAAGTTATGAGTCATCAACCAAAATGTGTAGGCTCTTTTACCAGGATAGAAACGGGCTCAAAGCGATATCAAAACAGTGTCCCTTTTTCCGCTGTTTTGAGCCGATTTAGACGGCGGCCGACTTATTTCCAAAGCGAACCGACTGTTGCCGTGGTTGCAAAAGGCGCAAACAGTGTCGTCTCCTCCATTTTTTAAACCCCATATGGGATTAAAGTAAATGGGATTCTCTCCTCTGACTATTCCTCTAATCTCCTTAACAATGTGTTGCTCCCCTCTTTCTCTGCAGCAGCTGAAATTCCACCAAGCCTGATGATTCAACCTCCCAACTGTACAACTGTGCTCCCCTCTCCCCTCTTTCTGTATTATCCTTTTTGGCTCTGGGGAACATATTTTTCCGTCTCAACTCTCATCCCTTACAAAACGACAGGTGACTCAACACCGATGACTGTCTGTTTTTAAAGCGTTTTTTGTGTTGAATAAAAAATGAGTCATATTTTTGAAGTGGCTCTTGAGGTTAAATTTACTTTTAAGGCCAATAGTGTGATGAATCCGTCGTATATAATCCAAAGAACAAAGTTTAAAACGACCAAAGAGTATGACTGTAAGAAAGGTCTGCTGTTATTTTTGTGTTGCTGCTTTTATTGAGTCTGGAAAGGTGGAAGTAAAGGCCGTTCATTGCCCACAATTCATAGAAATGTCTAGAGTCCAACTGATAAATCGACCAGCCGATAATAACAGCAGATGTTAGCATTTAATCGCAATCAATCTGTTTGTACGTCTATATCTATCTGTCTCTAAAGATCGAACATAGATCTTAGAAAGATATCGGCAGATATATCGGTATCGGCATCTTTTCTCTCCCTAATATCGGTATCAGCCCCAATAATTTCATATCGGTCGGGCCTTACAAATTCCATCTACAGATAATCAGTGACTTCCTGAGGGAAAAGTTAAAACAGTTTTGTTGTTTTGAGATAGTATGCATGTGAATTAATGGAAAAAATGTGCAAACTTAGCACTGGTTGCTAACCAAACAGTTTAAATAAAAGAATGTAACTTAAATGTGCTTTACTATTTGTCAGTACAATGCCAATACTACTAAATCATATTGCGAAAAACAGATCAGAGTTTGTCCAAGTCTGACTTCGGTTCTTATCACATTATTCACTGATGTCTGTCACCAAGGCCGATATCGGCCAATACTGATGTCAAAGCGATGCATGGGTGCATTCCAATACATCGTACCGAAGATTTTCAGCTCTGGCTTCAAGGCTTCTGTTACCATCCCAAAAAAATATTAAAATACAGAAAGAAGATAGAAAAACTTTCTGGAGAGATCTTCGAAAGGCTCTCAAGACTTTTTTTTCTATTTCATTTCCCCTTTCAAAATAAAATACAAACTCTCTAATTTCCTACGATAACAGTAATTGCCACTTTTCAACAGAAGATTTCTTCAACTCTAATTACCCAACTATGTTATTATTGTGGATGATTTGTGGTTGAAGTGAAAATAATGTCCCACATTCACCTTTTTGAAGCCTGACGGACTTGTTTTTTTCTAAACCTTCTTTCTTTGCAGTTGATCCATTCAAAGATTGGTCCCAAGAACAGCAAACGAAAGATGTATGATTGAAGATGCTAATAATCCATCCCAGAAAATAAAAAACAGTACAACCATGAACAAACCAACCAAAGGCTTATTTGTACTCGAGATGTGTTCTCAGATCTTTTTATTATTCTCTTTATGGAGGCTGTGATTGATGCCCGAGGCAGTTCATCTGTTGGATACAGAATATTTATTTCAAACAGTGGATGTACAACGTAGCACGATCATGATTGATTAGCTTATAGGCAAACATTCCATCTGGCTGAATGTAGCGTATAGCATTCATTATCATAAGGTACTGGTAATCATTGCTTTTTATCGCAGCGTCAAGTGGCTGTGCACATGTCAAGCGTCATGTTTTACAACGGCGAGCTAATTTCAGCTGGATGATTACAGAAGATGAGATTTTTGAGTTCCATCATGTTTTTATTTCTTCCTTCCTCTGAAGTACCTTTTTCCTTGCAGGGAAATATCGATTGTTTACCAAAAGAGAAACACGGTTGCCTGAAGCGGCACCTCTCGAATCCCTAATTAGACATAGAAAACCTGGATTCTCTAGGAATGCTGCAGCCCTTTGAAGTCAAACCACTCTGGGATGCTAAAAAATAAATAATTAAATATTAACAAACAAAAAAAAAAAAAATGGGAGTGCTCCTCAGAGGAATATAATACTTCAATAGCACACATGCCTCGCACTTTCCCATGTTCTCGCAAGCCATAGGGGACACGCTTAACGGTGTATAATTACCTCGACCTGCAGCTGTGCAATACTGTCTGAAAGGTAAACCATACCAGAAGTTCCCCGTGAGAGGCCATCTTGCTTTGGTTCTTTTGAAAACGGTGGGTCTTTGATGGCGGGGTATGCCGTCATCTCTGCTGCAGGAATCCTGTTCTGGAAACTTCCTATCAATCAAATTGGAATGCATGAAAGTCTGTCTCCGGGCGAAGCCAATGGGGGATGTGTGTATCTGGTTAAGTATAAAATAAGTGTAGAATAATTGGAGTGCTTGGAGTGTACATTTTTGTGAGAATTAACTATCATAGTTCACTGGTTAATCTCTCTGAGATTGCTGTAGTCCTTTACACCTTTTGAATCTGGTAACACGGCCTTCAGGCTAGGTTCATTAGCATTCAAATTGGGATTGTGGAAGGGGAACACTGTTGCCTGCACTCACCTTCTACCCGTAAGCCCAACGGACTCAATCCTTCGCCCTCTGATCGCGCCTCTTGACTTCGGCATTGGCCAAAAAAAAAAAAGTCACTCAGTCACACTCAGGTTGAGTTGCACATCTGTACCTGCCTCGGAGACAAATGGATGTCTGCCAACTGCCTTGTATTCACTCTCAGCAAGACTGAGCTGTTCTTTTTCCCCAGAAGTTCCTGACCTTTACAGGTCTCCGGCGTCACTGTCTACTAGAGCACAAAGCACCAAAGATAAACCTGTGATGCTGATGGACATTTACACAAGGTTTGTCACAGCATTGATGGCGTCACCCTTCATTCAATAGTACAGTATGAAAAGAACCTGTTCTATTTCCGTTTCCCTTCCCATCACGTGTATTCAGAGGCAAAAAATAGGTTCAGGAAGTAAATAGTTATTATAGGTGATGGTGCTTTCAGAGAGTGTTTAGAGAAGCCGAACCGATAAATTGGCCAGCCGATAATATCGGCCGATAGTATCATATCAGGTGACTGTCGATATCAGCTAATTCTATCCCAGTCAGATAGCATTTCATCCTGCAAAACTTGCATTTCAAGCATTGTATCCCATTTTTCCTCCTCACATCCCTCCTGGCAGCTGAGGTCTGATTGTATCAAATCCAGAACTCTAAATCTGCCCTGAACTTCCAAGACATCCACACCCTTGTGGTCCCATTTCCCCCCCCACCTCTGGTGCATCCACTGCCACTACCAGACACTCAACGCCACCTCTTCTCTGCACTGATCTGTCCAATGAGCCAATCAGTCTCAAACCCACTGTCTCTCCGGGCTTTCCGGCTGCGGGAAGAATGACCCCTTCAAGACTTAAGTTAGCTGAGTCACTCACTCTTCAAGAAGGTCTTCACATCAACTTCTCCTCACCAAATCACTTCCCTGCTCCTTGTTCCACACTTTAATAGCTCTCAAAAGTGTCTTCTCTCCCCCCTCCTTAGCTCATTAAAGTTCATTCCCTGCCACTTCTCTCTCCAACTCTTATTATGTGGTTGCAGAAATATTCTCAGGATAGTATGGCTGTGAGCTTGTGGTACTTTATTAATGTGCTTATCATTCATGGGAAGTAAGAAGTTATGTCGTTTGTATAATTGAATCCGGTTAAATTTGCAATTTTCATTCAAAAAAAAAAATCCAGGCCTTTTGCCTTTTTACCTGTTCTCTTAACCTACTGAAATAAAGTGGTGGGTATTTTCTTGATATCTCAAATGCAATGCAGTGATTCTTTTGAACCTGACATGCCATTCCAGAATTGGCTCCCAATCCAATTCCAATTTGTGTTTTGAGAGATTTCGCAGAGAACTCCTTTCATTTTTCTATGACTGTGCAATCCTGATGACAGTCGCTGCAATACACCCTGAGCCATTTAGCAGGTGCCAAGGTTTGGTGCAAAGTTCTTAATCAATATCAAGTAATAATGTAAAAAAAAAGGGAGAAACCCAACATGAATTTACATCTCAGTGCCCTAGCAGGTCTTGGCAGCATTTTTCTTTTAGCTTAAACCTTGAAATGAAGTGTGTGAAGTTGCCTTAATTTCCCAGGCAGTTGCATCATCGTTCTGTTCAAGAAATCTGCAGGAGAGAAAAAAAGGAAAGGTGAGAACAAGTCACTTCAGGGTTTGCACTTGAGCTGGATATATTGAGAATTGGCATACAGTCTCAATTGTGTTCCACAAGTCTGTGGTGTGCCATGAAATGGGATGCACGTGCTGGACGTAGTATGAAAGATTTGTACCCACAACCTTAGAAATACAACCATAGAAATATTAATAGACACATTTAATTACATAGCCATTCTCAGGCAATTACAAATAACCTTGGGGACTGAGTTGGACCCACATTTTTCATTCTACTTTTTCTCCATTGTGTTAGACTTTTATTAGAAAATTTAGAAAGCCATTTTTGGGCTTCAAATTTACGCTTCAGAAACCAATAGGTGACGTCACTGTGACTACATCCATGTTGTATACAGTCTATGGTTTGGATAGAGGGATGTTCCAACGACAAAACTGTCAAAATGTAGCACAACTTTTTTTTAACGTGGCTAAACATGGGATCAGAGCATCTGAGTGTGGCTAACATTAGCAGTGCTAGCACCACCCTTACACTTATTTGTGATGAAAGGGCAATCTAAAAAGACCTGGAATTTAGAAATAACATTTTTTTCATTGTTGTTTTTGGTGGGTTAACAGCCACAGTTTGGTTAGAGGGTTATACAAATGTAAGCATAGTTTACTGTACAAACACATCCAAACAATAAATCCCTACCAGTACTACCCCGTTTCTAGGACCCTGGTATTATAGTTAGACCCACATTTATTTTACTATATGCACAATCATTTGAGGAGTAAAGGTTGCCAATAATCATTACAGTTAATATTGAACTTTTATGGTTCACACAGTAATACCAAACATATTTTAAATTCAATAAATTGGCTTCAGGCTTAGTCGTTGGGACTTCTAAGCATTTGGGACAATGGGCCCAGTTGCTGTCCTGTTTGATAGATTTTTCCAGGGGTAAACAATGTGAATAATTCAATGAACAATGTCTTTTCAAAAAGCTTGGCGGACCTTCCATTTCAGAATTTTCCTTGTAATCCTTTTTTCTTGGATGGCTATTGTTCGCACAAAAGTTAGATTGCATGCATGTGCAGCATTTCCTTTATGTCCTCCCAAACACCAAACCAAGTCATTCCAGGCCCCATCATTGGAGGGTAAAATGGGGACAAATTGTCTAAAGCCATCATTGTTTGCTGTAGAGTTGTAGCCCAAACGCTTGGCAGCATAAAAAAGAACAATTCAATTACTATAATGGGAAAAGGGAAGTCTCATTGTGTCCAAACTCTACTCCCACAAGAGCCTCTATTTATATGCAAGCATTACATAAGTTGTTCATGTGGTGGCATAACAAAGACTTAGGCCATAGTGTGAATGGCAGAAATTCAAGAGATTGAGGATGGTTTCTGATGAGTTGGCAAGCAAATAGTCTCTGCATTTTTTACCCCTTCAAAGAAGTCAAATTTTATTTCACTTCAATATTCCATTTATCTCAAAAAACGTTGTCAACAAGTTATTCGGCGGGCATGATTAGTGCAAACCGATATTGGGATTTTTGGGGCCGATACCAATATCGATATTGGGATGAGAGAAATATTTGATACCGATATATTGGCAGATATCTTTCTTAGATTTATGAAATATGTAGAGATAGATAGATAGATAGATATAGAGCTATACACATTTAATACTTATTTATAATATCGGCTCTCCCATTAATCAGTCGTGCTCTATTCTCCACTACTGCTGAGAACAGCCTGAGCCAATACCTGCTTTGCTTCCTGAGTCGCCTGTTTGTCGTACCATTCCTGGGGCCAATCAAAAGTCCTTCTCCATAGCCTCTGCTAACTCCTCCCACACCCTGGTTTTTGCTTCTGCAACTACCGTAGCCGCAGTCCTCCGAGCCAACCCGATACCTGTCGGTTGCTTCTGTAGACCCCTTGGCAAGCCAAGCCCGAAAGGCCTCCTTGTTCAGCCAATCGGCTTCCTTCATGGCTGGTGTCCACCCCTCTAATTTGGGGTGCATTCAAAACTTACATGGAGCAGGAAAGACTGTCTGCTTTATTGTTCATTGTTTTAACCACCCAGGAGGATATGGTACACCACACTGGGGTGCAGGAAGGAGTCATAAGTTAATGTTAGCCATTGTTGTTGTGGCAGATAGAAACCAGAGAGGGAGAAAAAAAAATGGCATTTAGCTGGATCTTTGGGAGTAGTGTTTGAAAAATACAACGGCTCAACAATATCTCAGCGGCAATAGAAGCTCACAAAATGTGCTCGGGGGGGTATCAAACGGATGAGGCTGCATTTAATTTTCTTTGAGGTGGCCCTGGCAATAAAGTGTGGCTCATGGTGATAAGCAGAGAAGAGCTGAAGCACATCATTCCAGTTATGTAAACCATTGGAGGGATACAGTAGGCATTCTCCTACACACTGTGAGTATGTGTGAGCTCTGCAGGTGCAATACATTATGGAAATTTATTGGGTTTTTCCAAACTTTATTATTTTTTCTTTTGCTCGCTAAATATGACTTAAGGAGTATTTCCGAAAAAGGATCTAATGAAACAGGGAAACTCGATTGTAGTTCTTTTTTTTAAGCATATTCAAATAAAAGCAGGAGAATCATACCTCAGAAAAAAAAGGCCTAGCAGCAAGGCCTTAAACCTGCCATTCACCACAGTACAACCTCTGTCACATCCCTTTTTTCACAATTATGGGCCAGTCGCTTCACATTCCGCACAGTTACCGCATATCGTCTTGCCTACATCGCTGCTTGACCTTGATACTGTATAGTAACTGAGCTCTCCCAGAAGTCTGTTTTGTCAGTCACTAGTCATCCCCATCTCCATCCTTAATCTAGAGTAGCAGTTATTCCCCAAATCCCATCACAGCCCCTCAACCAGAAGCCGCCAGCTCCCAACACTGAGTCAAAAAGAGACGAGATATCTTCTGACAATGGGAGAAAAGAGGGGGGAGGCCCGGGTGCCAGTTGAAAGCTGTCGACCAGCCATCAAACTCAGTTCATGTCAAATGTGTGTCCACGTTTTAGACGGGCACGTTTCAGTATCACTCCTCTTTCATTGCCATAATGAACGGCTGGCTTTATTTCCACCCACTTGTGTTTTAAGACTTTTAAGATAGATGGTAGATTTGATGTCTCAGTTGTCTCACTTGACACTCTCCCCCATTAAATGCCATTAGCTTTATTCAAAGTCCTCCAAGTACGGCATCCCTGAATGTTAAATAGAGCGCCAGGAGTGTACATTAGCGCTCTATATTTGGATGATGATGATCATAATAAGATGTTTTATTGTGTTACCTTAAATGCATAATGATGCGTTATCAATTTTCAGAGCAATTTTGCATACTTATGAACCATGTCGGGAGCGCCGAAGCATAAAAATGGGTCAGCAAAAGCTGATGTACCGGGGCGTGAAGATTAACCACAACTTACATTTTAATTAGGCTCTGCGTGTTGCTTTTATTTGTTCATTTATTTCACTTCAGTGTGTGTATACATACGTTTTTGGGTGCAGCCTGCCAAAGGAAATGCCACCTTTTTGCTTTTTGTAGGGGCTAAATACATGAACAACAACCAACCAATGCTTATCCTTCTTTAGTACACACTCCAGATCTCCAAAAGAGTACTATATAAACTATACTTAAAAGTTGCTCAAAACCAGTATTAAGAAAAAAATATTTGACAGGTATTTTCAACTTTATAGTATAACCCATGTCCCACTTTTATGGTATAGTCTGGAAATATGTACTTGAATGCACCCTGAGAGACAAACATGCTAATAGGCTTTATTTTAGCTTATTGGTGTTTTTATCTAAATGCTAATGCCATTTTGCTCAAATGTTCATAATGATAATGCTAACATGCTGCTACTGATCTGATTTGATGTTAACTGTTCAATCATGACAATTAGCTAGCAACACTATGAGCAGTGGCGGTTCTAGACCATCTTTAACGAGGGGGCCAAACTGGGGCCAGTTGTTTTGTCAGAGGGGAACATTAAACCCAGGTAAAAAATAGACAAAGATGATCGCTTTAAAAATATATATATTATGCCAAATAATAACACCCATCATTAAATACCTCAACATTAAATACCATGATTTATATTTGCTTCAGTAACAGTATTTAATAGTAGATTATGAGTCCGGTTGTTGAGTCAAATACTGTGTATGTATGTTTTAGGGGGGTTCGTCTTTTTGGAGGGGTGGCCACAGGGGGGACCAAGCTCAGAGTTACAGGAGCACTGGCCCCTGTTGGCCCCTGCCTAGAACCGCCCATGACTATGAGGCTGTATGAAGGCACATTGGGGATGCTAACATTTGAAGGTGTATCATCTTTACAGATTTGCTTAGCTTACCAAACGAAAAGTTTGATTTTTTTCTTACCGATGGTGCTAATTAATCTACAAATGGATATGCATGTTGGTCCCACATTTCCCAGCTGTCTCTTAAAATCCTGTAATGCCAACCTAAGAAAGGTGTTAGTGGAAGTTCCTGAGATATTGAATTCCACCCAGAGGCACCTAGAGCCGGTAAAACAAAAAAGACGGTTAAACAGTAATGGAAGAGATATTAAATGGATAGATCTGGAAAGCACTTTGTCATCGATAAAGAATTGTAGTGGCCTGAGTGCTAAGTAAGGTCTAAAATGCCTGAAGTCATTTTTCTCCACACTGATAAAGGTCAAGATTTCGATTCTCTCCAGGAGCCATTAAGTAAATCAACACCAATTCTCCATATACTGCATCATCCAGCGATGTACACTGCAGTGAAAGTCAGCCACCAGGCAACAGCATTGGAAATTATGTAGTGTGATGGATTAGAATGTTGGAGGCTTTGCTCTGGATGATCATATCTGGCCTTGCCTCTTGTGGAACCTGTATCTTCCCTCCATGTTGCATGAGGAATTCCAAGCAAGATGGATTTTCACGTCTTTTTTTTATTTGTATTTTTTTTACATTGACCGAGAGGTCAAAGCAGTGATACATGCACACACAATCAAAGGCAAGTACGCGCACTGCTTTTTTTTATTTTATTTTACAGGCCGAGTATATCTGAGGCTGTGAGTTTGATGAGCAACTCGAGGCAGAGGACCGACTGCATTTAATTGGTTTGCGCGACTTCCTAAGCTTAAACCTGGAGATTAATTAAAAATGAAAGAATGTGACGTGAAAGAGCAAGAAGAAGAAGGAGAAGGAGAAGAAGAAAATAACTAAACAGCTTCTCTGAGTTTAGCTCCATAATCCCAATATATAAACAATTATGTTTTCTTATCCGCCAAGAGTGGCAGTGCAGGTCATTTTCTCCCTGTCTTCTACCGTTTTAACTCATATTCCCACATAACCTTTGACTACTAGAAGGTATAACAGATGCCCATGCAATATTCATCTTGCTTGTTAGTGTATTCCTCAGGTGTACTTAGCTTTTTTTCCTCATACAGTAGCAGCTACAAATGATATCGATATAAGATGTAAGTACTGTAATGAGCGTGTTGCATAAGCTGGGTTGACCCCTCGAGGCGGGAGGCTAGTGTGTGTTTCTACTTTTGGATTCAATCAAGGCAGCAGTATAAACCGGCAATGGAAATATCTGTGCACAAAAACACATTGTGTCATTGTTTATCTTGATAGAGGATGGTAGAATTGAGTCACTTTCTGCTCAGCCAGTGTAGCATGGTGTGAAGAAGTGTAGTGAATTTGAAGTCGCTGGATATCTTTTTTACCAACATTAATGTGTTTTAATCTCCACCTAGAACTAGTCCTCAACATGTATATTTTGCTTTGGGATAAAAGCTATAGAGCCAGACTTTTTCAGTAACTACTTAATTTATTTGAAATACAAATACGTAATACTAATTAAACCACATCTTCAGGCATATTTAATTGACGTTGGGTTCTCTTTTCCTTGGATTCGTCCACAAGAAAGAATCTTAAAAAAACAATATTTGAATACTTTTTGTAATCAATATGTCTGTATCTATTACATGAAGCACAATAGTTTTCCATTGGTAAAAATAAAATCATAGCCATTTTTATTGTCACCTTGAACAGTAGTATATTCTACCAGAGCAATGCCCCTCCATTTACACCTTTGTGTTTAATCTTCAAAGCTATTGTCATTGGCAAACCTCTAATTTAAGGAGTACACTATCAGCCTGCTAGCTGGTTAGCACATGGAGGGTTTGCATCACCATAAATGATTTCCCCCTTACAGAGAACATTTCTAAATTGATCTGATATTTATCTCAGAATTTTACAATGAAGCTTTTCTATGAACGTGCCTTGCCTCTGAAAGTGTGCCAATGTCATCAGTGTTATCATTTTCCAACTTTTTTTTTAATTCCATAGGTTTTCTATAGGCATCAACGTGTCATTTCAAATGTTGCCGTGCATGACATGAAGCTGTCAGATGTACTCAATGAAATGAATTACTCAATCAAAACCTAATGATGGAAGCTCATTAATTCCTGAAAAGCAAAACTCAGACTGATTAATGGAGATGGAGATAGAGGGCTAAAAATAGCACCTTTTTAAAGCAGAACAACGATCCTTTTTAATGCTCTCCGTGTTCACTCAATGGTGTCTTCCAAAACCCAACCTCGCCGTACAAAGATTTAGTAGAATCCATGAAATGCAGAAAGCTTCCAATGAAAGAACTACATTTTCAGCTTGTTCACTTACTACACACATTAGCAGTGTTTCAGTTTCTCAATCATTGTGACAACGAACACGACGACAGTTTCTCCCCAACTCTTCTCTCCAAAGCCTTTCCTCCCCGTTTTCCTGCTCTTATTCACTCATTGGTTTACTTTAACCACCAGCAGCACCTAACAGATGGGGCGGCCATGACAGCGACACACTGCTAGGGCAGCTGTGCGAGTGTGTAGACAAGAGGTAATGAATAATGAGCCACCAGCCTCCAACTGCTTCATATTAATAGCTAGGTGTTCTAATTACAACTCCACAACTCGCGGGGTCCACATAACCAAATGCGAGTGTGAAGGTTAATGGGGAAAAAAAAAGTTACTCCAGTGTTAATGGCAAACTTACTTTATTTCTGGAACATATACAACTTCAGATAGATTGATTGACCTTAGCCTTGTTTTTCATCAAATATTAATATGGATCAGACTTATCAGGATTGGGAAATCCCATTTTTTTGCCATCCAGGACTACCTAATCCATCTTCTTTTCAAGAGGTATTCAAAATGGTATGGGATGGTGTTGACCATTGTGATTTTGTTACACCAGTTGTGCTAAAGAATACAAGGAATTTATTATTTCAAGGAACTGGCATCCAAGTTAGTCCAATTACTCTGTTAAGCATTGCTCTCCACTTTGTTGGTGCTCTTTGACACAATTGTACATGACTCCGCTTGGCGTCAGGTGCAAGGCACAAAACAGTTGCTGTTTTGAAAAAAAGAAAACCCGACCTCGATGTTTTGTGTCCCTGGAGAGTTTTATTGCTTTCACACACTTGCACTGTAGCTCTGCTCGGCACAATAACAAACTAGATGCTGCATATTGCTCACACTCCTACCTGGTGAAGCAGTGAAAACCCGAGCAGTTCTGGGCCCGAGTGTTTGATGATAAAGCCATGTGTCACAGTGGTTTAGTTTATTCAAGTGTGGCCCTATTCAGTGTGCAAGAAAAAGAAACATTAACAAACAGCAGTCACTTGGTTTGTTGGGGGAACTATTTTTCTTTCAAGGCATTTGATGTTATCATTTCTGACAACATAACAACCAAGTGAATAAATATTGGACTGAACTTTACGAAAAACGTTACTGAAAGAAATGTCATATTGCAGGAAACACTGTCATTTTTTATGATTATGTTGAATTCCAGTTAAGGTAAGAGTATTTCTTCACTATAAAAATAAAGGACCTTTAAGGGTCGGATTGGTAGCTTTGGCACCCCAACAAAAGGATACCAAACAAGTAGGACGGTATGGATTATTTATTTTGATACCATTCCCAACTTTTGACGGTGGAAAAGCCAATAAATGGGTACCGTATCGAACCGGATCTCTTGGTGGAAATGGGGCTCTGACTCTCAGAGGAGATTTCAGACCAAAACAAGCGCCCTCTTTGGACACACCTTCTTCATCCCTCAGCCCCGCCCTCCTCTCCTACCTCCACTATTCCCCTACCCCCAACCACAAGTGTCTGTGAGACAGAGAGCAACAGATAATTGCAGATATGCTGTTGTGCTTTGGCTCATAATAGGTTCTTATTGCATGAAGAAACGTCATATTTACCATATTTCATAGACACATTTCACAGCTTCAATTAACTCAAAATCAGCTCTCTGCTAATTAGAAGGCATTTCTTAAAACAGATGCATACGGAGGGAATAAAAACTCAAGAGGTACTGTGAGGACTTCCACTAGAGTGTTAATGCCCCCAAACTAACAGATGTCCCCCTATGCTGGAAGTCAAAACATTAAAAACCTCAGCCGATGATGTCATCGGGGGACACTTTCCGGTGATGGCACATTGAGAGTGAATTATTGACATACTATGGCTGCTCCTAAAACAGCTTTTATATGAATGCCAGGCTTCCAGCTGTGTATCAGAATACGTGCCTGTGCACCAGTGGAATCACAATGTCCGCCGTCAGAGTTGTAGCAGTTGTTTCATTATTCACTGTCTGTGGAGCAGCTCCGGGGTTTCCTCTCTGGATGACATCAACACCACAGTCTGTTACAGTGCTATGCAGCTTTAGAGGACGAGCTGTACGATATTGTAGTTTTAAGAGTCCATTTCCAGGGTTCACATTAAGCTAGCACCCAAGTTAGCCATGAAAAGCACTCAAGTTTAGGGCTATTTTCTTGCCCCCCCCAAAAAATGGAAAGTACCAAAAGAGATCATCATTTGAGTTCAATGAATCAAAAAAGTAAATTTTTACAACCAAACATAATTCAATTAAGTGAATCGACCTGATGATTTTTTCGTACTTCAAGTTCTAACATAACAAGTGCTAGCCCTGGCTAAAAACTCCTCCTCCCA
This sequence comes from Labrus bergylta, assembly GCF_963930695.1. Classification (NCBI taxonomy): domain Eukaryota; kingdom Metazoa; phylum Chordata; class Actinopteri; order Labriformes; family Labridae; genus Labrus; species Labrus bergylta. Next base: position 5,780,495 of record NC_089218.1, on the reverse strand, counting down.
GTTTGAGCTTACACATTCCCCCCACAATTTTGATGATATTCCACACACAACTCTTGAACGAACAAAGAGTATTATCATGGAGCTGTGGAAGACGCTGCAAGGGTATATAAAGGTGCTCTTGAGATGGAAGCAAGCCTCAGTGGAGCCTATCTTTGTGACAAGAGGGGTGAAGTGTAGCACGATGGCAGGCAGGCTTGAAAACGCCATGCATATGGATGTTACAGTAGAACCAGATGGGACCAAGGCAGTGACATTGTCAAGGTAGTGAACACCTGTGCTCCTGCTCTCCAGCTCCCCCCCCCCCCCCCCCCCACCTCCCCTTGGTTTGTGATCAAAGTGCCTTGTCTGCATTTTTGATGAACATGTGCGTCAGGCGCTGACAGCATGCTGGATGACACAGCATGACAAGTGCACTTAAGAACACGGCCCGAGGGGATTACTGAACTGGGAACTGTGGTTGAATTATAAAGTGGCAAACGTTGTAAACATGTAATTGATGTGCGGAGCTTAGCGCCTCTGTGCCATCTCAATAAGCTTGAGAGAAAGTGTCTGAAATGTCCTGATGGGAAAGAGTTCATGCAGCGGTGAGCATGCAGCACGGTTGATAAAATTCACAGTGTACCACCATTAATATTTCTTGTGTTCCTCTGGAAATCTGGACTAATATTGATCCAAACCAAAAAGTAAATGTAATGCAATGTCCCATTTTTTATTATTGCAATGAAGTCATTTTAGGGTCTCTTTCAAACTCTAGCAATGACTATCTCAACCCCAATCCAACCAAAGACCAAAGTAACACCATATCCAAATGACCTCAAATTCTTCCAATGAGTTCATATGATACATTTTATTGTCCCTTTGGGGAAATATGTCTTGGACTCATGGCAGGTTCTCTTTCAAACTCTCACTTTTAAGACGATACACGATGTGTCCTGTAACACCAGGCCCAAACTCTTCCAATACTTCCAATGAGGTCGTTTTGGGGTCTCTTTCAAACTCTAACCATGAACTTTTCAAACCAAATCCAACAAAAAAACAAAGTGCTGCCATATCGAAATTACTTCAAATCTTCTAGTGAGGTCTGGGTAGGGTTCCTTTCAAGCTCTAACTTTGTCTATTTTAACCCCAACCCAATAAAACTAAAGTAACGCCTGGCCCTAATTCTTAAATTTTGCCAATGAGGTCATGGCAGGGCCCTCTCAAACTCTCGCTTGAGTTTGGTTTTTGTGTCAATATATAATTCTTTCATTGATTTTAAAACGATAGAAATTGGTATCAGGAAGGTTATATTGGTTTCAGAACATCTCTACATGTGCTAGGTTGCTTGTATTGATTTGGTTCAGTCTCACTGCTACCTAAGCCACGGTATGGTAGCTCTTTCATTTGAAAAATAATTGAAATGCATCAAGCCTTCCTTGTCTCAGGATATCAAGAACATATACTTAGTCATCAACCAAATCATTTCACTTGGACACAATGTAGCACCTATTTACTTCCCTTTCATTGTAGTGATGGTTCAAATTATAACTCAAGGCTGACTTCTGGTTTCTTACGAGGGTCGAACCCCATAGATCCTTGAAGTAGATGTCTGCGGCTGTTTGACCTAGCAATCACCCCTGACCATTCCCCAAAGCGGAATTTATCGATATTTTACACGTTCACTCAGAGCATGTAGAAGGTAGATGAGGTAGAAATGAGAACAAGCTGAAAAAACACATTGCAATTTTTTACGGCCAATACTTATTGATAAAACACTAACTCGGACATTCAAAAGTAGACGCTACAAATTGGACCCTTTGGACCTTCCAATCCTCCTAGGCTTTATTTTCCCATATGGCTCCATCTAATATGGAATCACGGATCTATATATTGTCTCCAGTAATGGACAGGAGCCAGGTCTTTATCTCTCTTGAGAAACCTGTCATCTAGTATTGAGGCAAATGAGGATACACCCCCCTTCCGTAAATGCTTATCTTATTTCCCCAAGGATAAAGACGAGGCTATTGCCGCTTCCCCTTCATTCATTTCTTAAAGACACAGCCGTGAGGATGAGGTGAATAAGCAGCTGAGGGAAAAAAAGAGGGCCGAACTTCTAATAGGCTTTTAGATGTACGGGGACATTTAGTTCCAGAGGCAGAGGTCGTTTATATCTATCCATCTCTCTCCCTCTGTCTCCTGTCTCCCTTTTCTTTCTCTCTGGAGGGTGGTGCTCACTCACTTCCCCTGCCCACAGGTGCCCTGGAAGATCTGTGAATTCAAACAGGTGACCTACCAGGAACAAGTCACATTTATACACTCAAGCGTGTCCCAATTTCTCACATCTCTTTAAAACACACTCACATGAATGAGGGTTCTTAGTAACATCTCTCTGAAACATCTGACACATCATGCCAATTTATATGATAAAACATACTAAAAAAAATCCATCATCCCTTCACTGTCATGAAAGACAAACATCTGTTGATTAAATTCCTCTTGAGAAACACAGCAGGGTTGATGTACAACTCCCTTTGTTATCTTGCGGGTAACTATTGATTTCCTTCGCTCGACAACAGCGTGGCTGGAATGACACAGCAGGGAGAGACACACAATAGAGATCATTTGTAGATATTGATGTCACACTGCTATTAAAGACAATAGTCACAATTACCAATATATTAGACTTGACACCATATCACTGTATTTGATTCATACACCTCTTGGAGCTTGATTAAATAGTTGCAGGTTTGGGATTTTGATCAAGTGAAATTCATTTCCAAAAGCTTTATAGAGGGTCTTGTCATCAATATGTCATTGTGCAATTATTTTCAGTGAGGCTATGAATGAAAATAGGCATCTGTAAGTCATATCAATGGAGCTTTTATTTGGGATGGAGACACAAGAAAGATAAAAAACAATATTAAACACAACCCTGACCCCTTAGCCTAATCCTTTCAACTGCTTTTTTTTTGGAGTTGACACAACTGCCAACTCCACTGGAATAACTGTTGCTTAACTTTGAACCCAAATTCCCTTTGATTACTGCCAAACACAGTATACAGGGGGGTCACAACCCCATGTACGATTGAGTGTAATACACAACTAGACCTGAGACGACCTTCGATAGCACAGACGAGACACATAACTAGAAATGCACCGATCCATTTTTTTTAAATAATAATGATTTTTATTGTTGGTATTATGTGTAAGGTTACACTAAGCAGTAAAAAAAAACATGGCACTGCCTTTCTCATTCAAAGAGCAAAAAATAAATACAAAAATCCATTGAGATGAAAATTATTTGAAAAAAAAGTATAGGGCCCGACCGATATGAGATTTTGGGGCCGATACGGGGAAAAAAAACGATATCTCGGTCGGTATATTTCTTGTATTTATGTTCGATCTGTAGAGACAGATAGATGTAGATTTACACATATATTGCGTTGATCCCTCAAATGCCGTTATCAAACACTTGTGGAAAAGATAAATAATTTGGACAAGATGGTCACTCAACTGGAAAGTAACTGCGCATTTACCTGCATCACCGTTTGACACTCGGGAGAGTGATGATGCTTGTTGTAATTCATATAGCGCCCTCTGCTGGTGAAAGAGAACTGCTAGTGTAATACAATGAAACTCAAATTAAATGCTATTTGACTGATGGGAAAATCTGGTAATAGCGGATCATATCTGCGACAAAATTAATCGATACCAATAGTCACGTGATAAGTTGATATCAGCCATTGTTATCGGGCCGGTCGAGTGTTGTGTTTAAGGTTACACATAGCAGTAATAAACACAGCACTGCTTTTCTCATTCAAAGAGCAAAAATCATTCAATGGAAATTTATGAAAAAAAACGTTCCATTAGTTCTGGAATCTGCAGCCTGAAGATAAATTGCAGGCATTACAAAGCATAGGAAAATAGATCAGATGGATGGATAATGGATGGATGGATGGATCATAATGGAAGGAACTGTCATTTAAATTTGAGGTCTTGTTCAAAGGCACCAAAGAGAAGAAAAATGATGTTGCCAATTAAATAGACCCAAAGACAGACAATCAAACACATTTAAATATGATTTAGAGGTTTGATGGATGACAGTGCTCAAAAAATAGCAACATGTTTGTTCAGGACTTGAATACCAAATAAGAGCAGGTCGGCTCCCAACACATTTATAGCAACACATTTAAACAGATTCAGTTTCTTGTATTAACATCTATATTTAAACTTCACAAGTTATGGTGGATTTGACAGTTTTTCAAAGGTATTGGACATTTTTTACCACATGTTCGGAGCTGCAATGTGGATGAAATAATCACGTTGATTCCGCCAATAACAAACACTTTTAAAAAAAAATAAAAATAATCACACACAATTATTCTCCAAGGACATTTAGAGCTGAAACATTCAGGTAATAACAGATTTGGCCCTGCATGATTATAGCCTACTCCCAGTCTGAATGCATTCAAGTGGCAATCATTTGTACCCTGCAGTCATTCAATGGATTAATTTATATCTTCTGTACTCATTCATTATGGAATATCACAGATAAAAGTTTGGATGTAATTGCAAAATGGGGGAGTTAATTATGGGGGGACGTTGTCAGACTACATGAACGTTTTTTTTTTTTTTTTTTTAAAGGAATGACTCGTCAAAAATGAATCGATTAATATCTATAAGTAATGAATGGTAACACTAAATATGTATTTTTTAAATGCAGGCAGTCAAGTTGAAATGCAAGGTGCACATTCCCCTTATTCATCTTGATTCCTATTTCATAAATTGTAATGTTTAAGAAACTTTAACTGGGGCACTGGTAGCCCAGTGGTTAGTGAGCGCGCCCCATGTTTGCAGGCTGTGGTCCTTCAGGCGGGCGGACTGGGTTCGAATCCTAAATTTTAAAAAAGCCCAGCCCCCCAAAAAGAACAATCTTTTAAAATATTTGGTATATGTGTTATTCCGCGTAAATTTGAGATCAGTATTTGGGAATTTATTGACTTAAGCTGCTGCTGTTTGGCCACACCAACCTCCGCTCTCCTTCAGCGACACACTTACAACCCTCCTCCCCTCGAATTTGCACGGAGGAGTCAAGAGTTGGACAAAACTGTCCTTTGCCATTGCTGCAATTGTCTGTGGCCTGCATTGTTGTGTTCGCATGCTAACATTAGCCCACTTTGGTTAGCTTGTAGCTTAACATTGTTTACGCTGTTTGACCGTGAGCTGAAGACACTTACATGATATTTCAATAATCAGTGAGTATGTTGTTCTTCTTGTGTCTTGTCCTTAACTAAAACGGCTTTTATACACAAGGGGAGGAGTTGGCAGTCCCGTCCATGTAAACACAGTTGTGACAACAACACAGCCAGCGGGACTCAAGCTTCTCACTCATTGTAGACAGTCATGACTCAGCGAGACGTTTACACAGGATAGACTTAATTTCAGCATTATTTATGTGTAAAATGTCAATGCAGTTTTGATCTACAGATTTTGAACCTATGCCAAGGCAAACACGTTAAGGATATTATCAAAATTGTATTTCCTCTGGATTATTTTCTTTTTGCGCTGAGCCTTTGGGCATCATTTCAAGTTGTTTTTCCTGCAATTTGTTTTTTGCATATTTATGTGAATATTTTAAAATAAGAGAAGAAAATAAAAACCTTGGAGTATGCTGGAATTCATAATAATTACTTCATTTGAATTCCAAAGACACTTAAAAATTGTATTCATCTTTTCACACACTCAAAAAAAATAGAGTGGCAACACCCCAGTTCACATTGCAGAATCAATGTTGTTTGCGATTTTCCCCACAGGGGAGTGTTTGTGTGTGTGTCAGCATCCGTACGATGTGACCCCCTTGTTCAGGTTCCCGGAGCATCAGCAGGATGCATTCTGGGTCAGGAAAAGGCCAGGAATAAAAAAAGAAGAGCGGGGGGTTACTACTGAACCCTTCCATATTCATGAGGTAAATTGGTAAATGTAAGCAGAAGCTGTTCAGGCAGGAATGATCACAGGGGCGCTTTGCATTCTTGTGTGCTTTTTTCTTTTTCTTTCCCTGAGTCGTGTGAGTTTAATTCCGCCTGTCACATCATCAAACGCGTTCAAGAAAGACATTTTTACAAGAACTTGGCAGCACAAACCTTCAATTATTGCAACGTCTCTTTCCGCACAAACAGATGACATATTTCACGCTTCTTTGAAACCATTCGGGAAAAAATTTGGAAACTTCTCTCGTTATTAAAGAAAGATTAAAGTCCAACGGGCGCTAAATTAGAAGTATGACAGTAATTATTCTGATACCTGAAAATCGCTTTTTGAAGATCAAGGAATTGACTTCAAATGAAATTCCTGTAGCATTTCGAGAGAGAAACATGGAGATTAAATGCTGTGATCTGACATAATATTGAGCAAATTTCATGTCCCACGCTGAGTGTCCTGCGAGGCCTTGAAGTAAGGCTGCACGGTTGGGTGTCACAGCTGTGCAAACAATCAATCACTGGCAATGGCAAGTGGATTAGGACCCACTATCTGTGTTCATATGCTTCTGGGACCGGGACAAAACACCAGCCAAACAAAATGAAATGGACTAAGTGGTGCAACAGAAGAAAGAAAGAAAAAAGGCCACAGCGGTCTCATAGGAAAGCCTCTATCAGAATCATGAATAAGGTATTGCTGCTTTTTTTGACTTCACAGCCGTCCTAAGGGCTAAACTACGTCTTGTTGTTACTGACACCACACTCCCATTTGGAGGAAATATCCCAGAGGACAACGGCGCCCAAGTTTACCCTGGCATAAGCCAAAAGCTTTGATGTTGCATTATGGACCGAGAGGTGTGAAACTGAAAGGTTTCAAACACAAACAATACTTGAAATAGGCTTAACATTTTAGAGCTGAAGCAATAATCTGCAATAATTTCTTCCTTTACTTCAACAGAAACATGAGTTTTGCTACCTCCCGTCTGCGACAATAGTCGGATCATAGGGCAATGCAAATGTATTTCTTTCTCAATTTAACCCAAGTACTCTACTGTGATTTACATTAAAATGCAAATTAATGTTGGGTGGATATTCCCTGTCTAGGACTTGAAAGGTGTAATTTGATTCTATTCAGTGAGCAGCAGGTCAGAAATGTGATGCAAACTCAGTCACTTCAATTCTCTGGAAACCTGACTCATAGTAAAAAATCCATGTGTTATATCAAAATTTAATGCATCACTAAGTAGGGCCCGACCGATTTGAGATTTTTTGGGCCGATACCAATACCGATATTAGGATGAGAAAATATACGACCCCGATTTATCGGCTGATAACTAACTTTCTCAGATCTGTCTTCAATCTAAAGATTAGTAGTAACATATAAGTATATGTTTGGTGGTCCTAGCTGTTAGCATCGGAAATGCCAATGCAGCACAAATGGGGAAAAAAATGGCATGCCAACGATTGAATGACATAATAGGCCTTTGATTGGTTTACCGCAATGCCATTGTCTAATCAAGCTCAAGCTTCTGTTTGAGATCAAACATAGAAGAAAACATAATTTTTTTTTAAGTAGAGGCATCCCCAGTAATCTCTCCATTTGAAAAGCTAGATTTGGTACCGTCAGTGTGGAGCCAGTCCCTAACATTTTCTGGAGTGCATGTGTGAAATGGGCTACAAACTGTAAACATTGGAGACAACCATATCTGCATTATAGGATTCAATCAAGTGAACACCAGCAGCAGTCGTAGCCGTATTGATTTTTTGTGCATTCAAAAGCTGGTATTGAACGTTGGAAGAGAAGACCTCTGTGCCTCGTGTCCTGTGTTTAACCTGGGCTTGCCTGTATCTTTGAATACTCTAGCTTAACTTTCCCCCCCAGATGTCGTCAAGAACTGTAATGTCCTTAGTCTTGCCAGAACTTGGCCATGTTCTGGAGTGCGCCATTCAGTCCAATGGCTCTCCTCTGAATGCTGATCTGACAGAACAAAAGACTGGCAAAAAAAAGGAGGTCTCTGCATGGCTCTGCGACTATGCTAACTTATGCTAATTCTTCATTCCGCTGGGACAAGAGGTTAAACCCGAAAACCCGTTGGAGGACAAACCCTACGTGGAAGAGAACACAAACTTTAAAAAACACCATCTACTTCCTGATTGACAGCTGATCTCACTGGCGGAATACAAAAAAAACTTGCAACATCAGTGAGCACTTAGGGAACAATGACACCAAAACAAAGCAGAAAAAACCTCAGACGACAATATAAGCTTCTTATGATAATGTGGCTTTGTCTGTGATCTTGATGGCAGCCTGCAGCCACATGTAGCATTCACACTGAACTGTTTATCGCCTCGGCATCATCTGTTACATATGAGATGCGAGCGAAGACGGCGCATTTGTGGATGTGAGGGCGCTTTGACACGGCGGGGGGAGGGAGGGGGAAAAAAATCACCATAAATTCGCCAAGTTATTGCCGTTCATTCATCTTTCTCTGAGAGTTATTGTCTCTCTTCTTTCTTGCGAGAATATGAGAAAAATCCACACTTGCCATGAATGCGGGGAAAAGTCTTCAATAGCTCTGATGTTGGAGTAAATGAGCACTGTGTGTGTGTTGGGGGAGGGGGTGTGGAAGAGAGAGAGACTTAATCACTGTTTTTCCGAGACGGTGGGAAAAAGAGACAGACAGGCTGCGGAATCAAAGAACCTCAAGACAAAGAGAGACCACATGGCCACATGAATTAGCATTTAAACAAGAAAACACAATCTTATCATGATGGTTTAATAAGCTGTTTAGCTTTTCATCAAGCGTCTGGGAACACAAACATACACACCAATGCATAGAAGGCCTGCGGTACGATAAAGGACAGATGAAAGGAAATATACTGCATATTCACACATGCCCACCTTTTGTTTTGAAAATTTGTTTCACCTCCGATGCGTCCGGCTAATGAGATTTCATTGACTCTTTGTGACACGTCCTGATAGGGAGACATGCTCCAGTAACTGTAATTGTACGCGATTCAAAAAGGGAAAAAAAGGGTGTAAAGGAAAGTGTTCGGGGGGGCTGGTACCTGCAAGGCGACCACGCTGACAAAACTGGAGCAAAAGCAGCTCACAGAGTGACGGGTCATGAAAGGGAGAGCCTATACACATTCTCTTGTTTGTTATAAGGCACAAACAATGCCAACGATTGATTGACAGATTGAGACTATCGGAAAGAAAGAAGAAGGAAAAAAAGATCTTGCCAACTTTGCAAAATCTTCAAGGGATTACGTCACTGTGCTGGAACTCAGTGGAATGTAAAAGTCGAGAGACAAAAACATACAGTGCATACTTGTGCTTGCACTTTTATTTTATGACAAAAAGCTGAAGGGTCATTTACTAGCAGCAGTTTAATTAATCAAACCTACCTAAAATGTATTAAATCTAATAATCCTGTATATAATTTAATTTGTAATGCTTATATTTTCCTTTCCAGGGATTGTAATGCTTTCATTTTCACATTTGGTTGGAACCATAGTCTCTTTGTAAAAAGTGGATCTCACCATTTTGCTTTTATGGAGTCATATAGTCGGGAGGTGTTGGTACATATTGCCATCTCTGCTATCCTGGTTGATACTTGGTTGTTTTTTGGACCGCTCCTGTTTATTGTCAACTCATGCCGCTGTTTCAGAAGCAAACCGTGTGTACCTCGTACACAATGTAATGAAACTCGAGTTGTTTTTCAAACTCTCATATCCATGTATACACTCCACCCACTAAGTTCTTCAAATGAAAGGTGTCTGATCCAACCTTCCAATTTAAGAAAAAGCTAAAGACCCAGCTCTTTCATGAATACCTTCCACCTTAATGATATTATTGATGACGGCAGTGATGGCGATGGTTTTGTTTGATAATGGCAGATTTAGGATGTTTTTGATGCTGATGAGAACTCTCAAGAACAGTGGTAGATGTTGTGCTTTGCCTCTGTGCACTTCCTGTTCACCCCTGTGTGTCTGATCAGAAAGAAGCTCCTTGCTTGTGTTGTACTTTCTCTCTGATGTACGTCTCTTTGAACATCCTAAAACACTCGGGCTGTCAGAAACAAACTGAAAAACGTGACCAAAATAAACAAGGTACTAATTAAACAATGGGCTGGCTGTATGGTTGCATCCCTAGTTTGGATGGATAAAATTCAAACTGTTGCATTTCCCTGGAGATGATCAGATAAGATAAACTCTTAAATAAAATAGGTGCAAGGGGAAGTTTTGGAAGTGGTCCCTTTCCCTCAGTGGGTTTCTCTCTTGGATGGTTTCAAAGCACCATACCTCAGTCGTGTCTTGGCCTCTCCAACACTCCTGATTTGCATTGATCCTTTGGCCCCTCAATCAATAATAATTAGAAAAGCATTTAATGACTTTGTGAACTCCTAACCTTCACTGTTACATAATTGCACGGCCAGGGGCCTCGATGGTTAACTAGAGGGAGGTTAGCATGGTGTAGTGGCTTCAAGTGTTTGCTGCAGATTTCAAGCAGCCTTTTAGGGATAAGATGAGAGCCAGAAGGAGATGGATATTTATTACTGCTGAGGATGCCCCTGCAAAGCAATGCGGCAATGACGTTGGTTTCATAGAGAAAAACTGTCTGAAAGACAACTAAGGATGATGCTCTCTTATCACACACTGCATAATGATCATATACAACACTACAGTATGAAATAGATGTCCAAGATATTGATGGAAAGTCCTTAAAGTTCAAAGCTTTAGACTTCTCATCTGTCTCTGTCTTTTAATTGGTAGCTTTGAAAAAAGAAAAATCAATAAGGGATAATGACTCTTACCTCGATTCACCTCATCAGTGTTCTTCAAGAGAAGTTAGACTCTACTTTTCCAATGGCTGGGTTTTCATGTCTCTAATGAGTGGAAGTCTAAAAACGTTGCATTCAACACGCTATAAAGGTCCAGTGCCTTCAATGTATTGGTGGCCATTAGTAACCATTGGTTACTTTTGTAGTTAGCTTAGAATACTTTGGTGTCACTTTTCGTCTCTTCGATGGCAAAACCACCATCATCCCAGCATCTTCTGCCCATACATAAAGCTTCAAAAACTCAAACAATACGGATCCCTGACCCACACTTGTTTCACAAATATGCATTCAACTCAGTTATCATGGCAAATTTGGATAAGGGCTGATCTCGGTTTCTGAAATTGCGATACACAAACATGGGATATTTCAGAAACTCTATACTCAAGTCCATGTATGCACTCACAATGTCCCTTTTATAATATCTATTCATATATAAGTCGTTGATGTTCACCTTGTTTCATAGGGCCGGAATTGTAACCCATCCACTCCAGCTGTGCATTATTTTACTATATATTCTATCTTGCTTGACTTGTGTTAGCTTTGGTTATTATTTCCCCACCAAGGTTAGGGTTTGGCGCAAAATAGGACTTTGCTGTTTGCACTGATGGCTTTCTTAAATTGGAAGGATTTCTTGCTTAATGCCATTAAGCTAACTGAATACACAGACCCCAAACTGGTATCTGCAAACAAAACTTCCTCCTTAAGTAATGGGGCATTACTTTAATTAGTAACTATTGCCTACTGTAATAGCTTAATTCAAATCCAACTCATTACAAAGTGCTTTTAGAGATGGAATGTTGTGTATATGTTTGAAACGTTATCCCCATATGCCAATAAGAGCTGCCATTGCAAGGGGGGTCTTGTTTTTATGAATCAACATGTCTCCCAAATGGGCCGCCTACAGTGACTGCCTCGCAAATCTATGATAATTTCTTTGTGAGATCAATAAAGATATGCCGGGCTCGTTTGCATGAAACAAATTAGCCTACTAGAAATTGCCAGTGCCAAAGTTTTCCTTTAAAAGTGATATTTCACTTTGTTAGTGCATATTCAATCTGTAGCACGAGTACCCCCATATACAGTAAGTTAATGAACAGTCAACCCCGGACAAGTTTTACTGTAGAAATCCATAGTAATTAATGTTGAGGCTTTTCTCAACAGAAATTACACACAGGCAAAATGAGTTAAGTTATAAAAATCAATGCAATATGATTATCATCCTCTGCACTGCGGCGGTAAGAATGGGCCCAAGAGTAAAGAGTTAAAAAGCAAATACATTGCAGACAAGACAAGCCATTGATGTGTTTATCTGTTAATTAAGTCATCCAGAGGGTGCCATTTACCATTTTTCCAAGACCAATACCTAGACAAAAGTATTGGCCGCCAAAAGTGCAGTTTATAATAAAGACGAAATAATATTGGTGGAAAAAAATAATTTGCTAACATTCTGCTATCTTGTATTGACATCGCAATCTACAAGAAAACCATTTTATTGTGACACAATTACATAACCGAAAACCTGTCGACTTTTGTAAGGCCAATTGGTTATTCTAATGGTTTTGTTTAGTGGCTCTTATACTCGCAAATACCTCATAGGGATGTAAATTACACAATAAAACTACTCTTTGAAAGCACTCCCAATAATATGAAAAAGAAATCATGTAATTGCTAGGGACTCATATCTCACACATGGACAGAGATTTACTGTACATTTTAGTTTGTTAGCTTGATGCTAATACATAATGGAAATTGCCATAAACAGGCTAACAGATTTAGCATGACGTCACAATTATTTTAACTTAAGAAACAAGTTATTTTCTTAGCATCGCTACAGTCGTGTCATCTGATACTAACGCTTTCCTCTTCTTTTGTTATTTAATTGGGGTTGGTAAACAGCTATCTGACACCATCTGGTGGTAGTACCACATTACAAGCAATGCCAATGCCAATACTGATATTGGTTTGGAACACCACTAGAATGCACGCTTTTCTGATATTCTTATTCTAACGCTAGACGGCCAGAAATTCACATATGGACACAGACATCATGATATTTTCGTTCTATTTTTTTCCTCCCCAAACGGGCTTGATTCCAATCTCATCTCTCTGGAAAAGGCTGGTTTGGTGTTGAGCCTCAGCTATTATTAAAACAAAACTCTTGGTTTTATCTGGATGATTTTCGCCCGAGAAGCAAATACACTGCGGTGCCAAAATGTTACTGTTGGCAGGGTGGATTGTGTTGCATGTTTTTATCCATCTCTTCCACAGCTGATGGTTTTACTTATCCAACACTGCTGAGCTCTAAATCTCGTGTCAAACAATTTCCGATTGGGGAGAAAATGGCTGCTATTTGTATGAAACACATGGCGGAGGAAGTTCTCTTTGTAGTGTGCATTCTATGCAATTAATTCTGCAAGTTCCAGGGATGCAATGTGTACTGTGGAGTCAACCTCTTGACATGTCACTGCTGAAGGCCAGCAAGCAGTTCCATAATATTGATTGTGAGTGTGTAAATGTAAATGGGTTTACAACAGTCTGGGTTCATTGAAATGGATTATCAATACACTTGTCGTTGATATGATCTTGATCAGGGTTTTAGATCCGGACATGTCCTTCATGTATGGGCTGTTTATGCAGATGGGGAAACAAGAAAAGGCAACTGTGATGGAAGCCTGGGATGAGACAGGGCTTGAACTAATGCCGCTTGGCACAACAAGAACGCGGTGCAACGTGCAACTCGAAAGTGGATGGCCTTGCAAGCAATATTCAGGAATTCAGCTCAGGACTTATTAATGCGTTTAACGGCGATGATTTTGCACTATTGTGTCTTTTTACTGGTTGTAATAAAAGGTAATTTGCTCGGGGAGGGAAGATGCATTTATGTTGTCTGCTTTGCAAAAAAAGCTCTCCAAATTGAGCTTTCAGGGCTAATAGGCTATTTTTATTAATATCAAAACCAACTGAAAATATGCCTACATTTTTAAAATGTGCATCCTCTGTTAAAGGCTGGGATGATTCACCAGTATAAGTGAATGTGAAAGTGACAGTTTTAGATATCTGGGGCATCCATCCAAAAGGACACAGATGTCACAAATTTGATGTGACCCAGATGTTCCAGAATTTGCACAGCCACTGAAACTTGGGATGCATTTGGACAGTAAAAGAGGGATCCACAGCCTCCCCATCTGTGCACATAGTGGCAGATCACAATTGGCAGCTGTTAAGGTATAGGCCTACTGTATAGGTCAATGCATGTGTGTAGATTATTGAGAGACATCTATAGGGAAGGCCATGATAGGGATGGGCAGTTTTGTAGATGCATTCCTGGAAAAATTGATGTACAAATGCAATGGATTTACCGCACATATCTGTTCTTTTAGCAAGAATAGAAAGCACTATTATGCAGGGCATGGCATGATAGAAATATGCCAACAAACAGTTGAATTCATTTTCAATCATCTGGTAGACATTTGAGGCCTGGCAAAGATTGAAATGCACAGTGCAGCTTTACAAATGTGCCAGTTTCTACAAAGTAGGTGGAACAAAAGCAAATAAAGCAAACGTAAACCAGAAGGCAAACATACAAAAAAAGGGAGCACCAGGGCCAGAAAAACATCAGATTGTGCTGATTCCCTTTCCCATTCCCAAGGGAGGTACCAGAGAGAAACCAACAGCCAAGTCGGCAATGATTAAAAACGAGGAATCTGAGTGACATCGCAATGTACAGACGACACAAATGAAGATGGGTTTTTGAAATTTAGCAAAGCCCGTCCCCAGAAAACAAAGTGCCTCCCCATTAATTTACCCAACCGAATCTTTAATGAAATGCAAATCAAACATTCCGTGAATTTGATTAATCTCCGAGGGTGGCCGAGGCCCGCTGGTAGGAACAGTGGGAGACCCGTTGGCAGCCGTGTTCTGATCTACTCAGCTTTTGCTCGGCGATGATTCATTTATTTAATTGGGGCGAACTCGAAGTTTCTGTTTTTCTCCATCTTCTTGACTTGACTTTCACTCCCTCTGCTTTGCGCCCCGTAAACACACACTTTGCCGGATGAGTTGTTTATCCTCATCAAAGAGTGAGGAGAAATTTGCTTGTCAGAACTCTTTTGTCAGGTCGGGGCTCACCTTTGAGATGCTCATCGCACTGATTCTGTATCGGCTTTTCGACACATCAATGAGACAGTCGGGTGGCTGATGTGCATCTGTTTTCTTTCATCCCTTTTCCCTTCCCACTTAATCTTTCTAGGGTCATGGTGGGCCAAAGCGTATCCCAGCATGCACTGGGAGGGAGACAGTCTGCACTTATTATTTCAGTACCAAGCCAACAGAATGTGACATCCATTCCACCAAGTGACAAAAATAATTAGTCGCCGACTATTTCATGTATCTTTTTCTGAAATACATCAAGGCTAATGCTGTTTTTTGAGTTGTAATTTTCAGGGTGGAAAGGCATCTACTTCCTGCCCTTGGAAAGTTATTTATGTGTGATTCACATGTCTGAGCTCTTGATGTAATTAAGAAGTTAATCTAAGTTCATTTTGGGTAATGGTACCTGAGTGTGAGTACAAGTCGATGCCTATCAGAAGTCAACATCTGCCAACTTATTCCCGTAATAGCAAGCAATTTGGGGGTAATTTCCTGCAATTTCTTATGATTAAAGCCACTCTTTTGAGTTGCCCTGCAGTTTGCTTGAAACTTTTAGCAAATTTCACGATTCATGAATCATCCATGTTCAAAGATTATGGCCACCCCCCAAACTTTCGTTTGAGAGACGACCTACTCTACCAACAGAGCCACAGTTGCCCCAATTGGACAGAGCTGTCTCCCCCCAACCCCTCCTCCCTAGAGTCGATGTTCACACAGGTTGGCATGTCGTGGAACACTGAAGCATCTGTATTTAGCTAGCTCTGCATCAGTCTTGGAAACTTTTGGCGTTCTATCTTCTCTGTATTTATCAGCGTCTACCTGTGTCTGCTGTTTACCTGGCAAACTGAGGGGTGTCCAAAACATCTGTGTTGGGGTGCTTTTAAACTGATCACTTCTTGTTTGTCAAAATAAAGATAAACCATTCTGCACCAGAAAAGAAACATAGAAGGAGGGCATACTGGCTGTATCGTTGTTGTCAAAGAAGCCATCACTTCAACATAGAATGTTTCCTAATGTCTGATGATATAGTAAGGTCACTTTATGATTGAATTCAGTTGATATCTTACAGATTGGTCCTTCCAACTTGCATATTATATAATATTTACTACCAATCTCTGTCTTATTCAATTACATTTACTCAGATTTGGTGGCTGCCTAATAATAGACTCAATTGTGACATCATATATGCATTATTTTTTCAAGACAAATTTCCAGAGGCTTTTACCCAAAGTACAAAAGTCACCCTTCTGATTGTCCAAAGGGGTTTGAATTGGCCAGGTGTTCTAGTTTACCTGTGACTTTGTTGTATATGGACAAATAGAATTGCTGTTAACTTCAAATTCTGCAACACTACACTTTTAGCCCAAGTAAGTAATTTAGGGATTTCCAAGTTAGACAGTCTGAGAGGCAGCTTTCAAATCTGTCAATGAAGAGTCCAATGGCCCCATCTGAATCTTCGAAGGATTTGTACCCCTGGCCTAAATAAACATTATGTAATATGTGCCCAGGGGTCCAATTGACTCATTACTCTCTCCATGGCTTTTGCAAACTCATGGTTCCCCAGAGCCTGAAGCAGATGTGAAAGCTAAGCATTCCTCACCATAGACCCCGAATAATGTGATTGGTTGAACATTGGACAACTCTTAGAGCAGATAGAGATCTTGTGTTGAAAGTGGAAATACCATAGAATAATCCCGGAGATGGAAGGAACTTTAAACTCTGGCCTTATTTATTTTATGATGATCATTTGTTAACATGGTCCCTGAAAGCTCCGGAGAAAGCTGCCCTCGACTAACAGGGTCTTGGTTGGGTCACTTTTCAGAGGCTGCCAGTCCTGTTCATGATCACCCGAGGGAACGTTGCCAAGCTGAATATGAATCAAACAATGGCTTAAAAGCATCCCGGGCTAATTGGAGAAGCTGTTGTTGTGCAGTTTGAGTATTTATACTTGACTTTCATCATGTTTATGAGGTCCAATGTAACATTTGCAAACTTGAAATGAACACTTTTATGATGTCTGCATCTCTGTTTTTTACTAAATTATTATTACTACTATTGTAGATTAACAGTAAATGGATGTTGGTATTGTGTGTGTTAATTCAAAGGCACCTGCAAAAAAAAAGGGGCTCGGGGGCGGTAAGGCATCAACAGGTTATGACTAGTGGATGGATTTGGCATGACAAGTCGCACAAAGTGGGACACCCCAGTGACGGAAATGGGAAATAATAAGTCAGGAGCCAGTATTCAGTGTAGTTTTGTTTTTTATAGAGAGTGTCAGAAAATCGTCACATTCGGAAATGATCAAGCAGGATAATGGAGTCGTAGTAGGAATTTGAGACAAGATCTAGCGACTTTGCCAGGAGACAATAATTCTCTGATTGCGAGCTATTGTCTTTAGATCTGTCTTCTTCAGAAGTGGATTTGGCTGAATAAAAGCTAGCCTCATGCTTTAAAGTGGTTGCGTTATCTATTGAACAGTGTGTTTAAAAAAATAAGCTTCAGGAAGACGAATAATGAAACGCCAGTTTTAGAACTTTTGGAGCTCAAAATAAATGCTCGTTCTTGTTGTGCATGCCTGGTCATTATTTCCAATAGTGTCCCATTATTTGACCACTTTGGAACCGTAATGGAGAAACAAACCCCACAAAACATCAGGCAGCCCTCGACTAAGTGAGCCTACTTTCAATCGAGCCGGCACTTTTCTCTCCTTCCACAATGTGCTATTCTCAGCAGAAGGGGACAATTATTTTCCAGTAGCCCTATTTTCCAATACTTTGGGAGTTTTAGCTCCACACTCCGACTGTAAGATAGCATTGGTCTTATTTTTTTACCCAGCTGTGCTTTTTTTTTTTTTTACACAATGAATTTTCAGTAAGCATGCCATTATGAATAATGTTACAACTTGACCCATTTCCAAAGGAGTTTTGCCCACATGGATCAGGGTTGCTTGAGGGTGCTTTTATGGACTTATTGAGCTCCTTTTACACACAGTGCATGGGTATTTTATCCTTCAGACTTTCTTTAAAGGAGTTAATCCCAATTCAAAGTGTTTTTTCAGGTTCAAAACAAATGGAGGGAAAATCTAAAATGCTTCAAACAAACGTAAGAAAAGACCAGCCGTGAAGAAATGTAATGGCAAACGGTAGGAAAACAAAAAGTTCCGAGCTCATAATAACATTGTTCATTATATGTTTATTAGTTAGGAAGACAAAGCACATTTTTTGGTATGCATTTTATGATTTAAGTCAATTGCTGAATTGTGTGCAAGAATCCCACCAAAACTCTTAATCCAGAATCCTACAGCTATTAAAAGGCTATAGACATAACACTATGGGAATGGAACTACCAATGGCAGCTGTAGAAGATCTTTCTTGCACAATACAATTAAAAATGCGTAACTCGTCCCATTGCTTTGCATAATTGCATTGAGTTGTGTAGTGTGTAAAAACATTGTAGCATACATTGCTGTTATGATGTCCAACGAGTTGGTTCATGTATTGTTTTGTAACTATGGCCGCTGCTTTTGTACATCCACAAGATGCAATTTCTGAGTCTGGACAAATTACTCAAACCATACTCTGCTGACCTGTATGATTGTCATTTCTGCACAGTGTGGTGAGCGTTAGTTATTTTAGATTGCGTTTATCTTATCCGTTGGGTAATCCTCTTATTGTTTCAGGAAAAAATGAATCTGTAGATCAACATTTCTCCCTATGAGCCAAGCTTTTCTCACGAGTGTAGTGTGTCGCTTCAAGTCCTATTCGCCTCCATTAAAAAAAACCTCCCAATTGTTGCCAAAAACCCTTTAGGAATTACCCTCCACCGGCTTCATCCGAGCCATGGTGATAGCCTTCTCTTGCTCTCTAGAAGGCTAGTTTTAAGGAAAAGGGTTTCCCGAAGTACTAAAGAGGATGCATTCACTATAGTGATACTCTCCACTGTATCACATTTTGAATCTTTCAGTTCTGATATTTTGTTTTTGCCCCATGCCAGCACATAAACTGAAAGCTATAAAACACAAAAGATCATCATATAAATAAACTCTTGTCCTCTACTCACTGTATCAAGCTACAGCAGACAAATCCCTAGAAGCCCATTTGGGTTTGTTTTTGCTTTCTGCCTGCTGTGCTTTTCTGTCATGCTCACTTTAAAATCTATTTATTCTTTCAGGGTGACGGCTCGTGCTTACAGGCTAAACACTATCCCCCTGCATTAAGCCAAAGGAGCAGTGCCAGAGAGGCAGAAAAAGCAAGTTCATCACAGCCAGTGCCATAATGCAAAGACTATGAACAGATATGACTGGTGTTATTTTAAGAAAACAGGATCTTGTTTCAAGTTGTTTTCTCAAAAGTGCTGGAAAACAAAAGTGATGATTGATTTTTAGTGGCACAAACTGTCTGAACAAATAGGATCTTAGATAAGAAGAACATCCTGTCCATTCCGCGCTTCAGGCAAGCTGGAACAAAAGATCAGAGCACCAGAGGGTCTGGTGAAAACAAATTCAAGATAAAACAGTCACAAAAAAACTTCTTTTTACTTCTTGTGTTCTTATACTTTCAAGAAATTCTATTTTAGCTTTGCTGAGATTGTTGGTGTATGGATGGCAGTGGGTTGGCCCATCACTTTTGTTCTCACTGATGTATTTAAAGTTTAGATGGATTACCAATGCTTATTGATCTAACCTATATGCTACCCAAAGGGTGAACCATTGCCACTAAGAACCACACTTAAGCATTTTCTGTGCATCTTAATGTTTCACAATTACAATCCCTTTTCCCCCATTTTTAAAAATACTTCTATAATGAAGTAGTCATTATGTTAGAGAAACCAATCAGTTCTTTTCTGTAGGAACTGGATCAGAATTTGGTTTAACTTAATTTTTTAAGCCAACCAACAGAAAGGAAATCTTGGCTGGAAGTTCTTTGGCGCTGACAACTGGTTTCTCTGGAATCCCTTAAGTTGGCCATCGCTCTTGGAGGATATCTACTTAATATGGTCGCCAATGAGTTTTAAAATTGGCGAACACTACTGATACCCTAATAAGGTTTTTTTTAGTGCAAACAAACACAGTTTTTGTAGGTGTGGGAGCAGAATTTGGTTTGACATTTGGTTTCTTATTCTCAAATCTCAAGCTCATTGGACTCGGGACATAGTCAGTGCATGGAAAATAAAGTAGGCGCAGGACCAGATTCTGGTTTGACTTTAGGTTTCTTAACTGAAACTCCATTCTCACATCTTAAATCGATAGTTGGACAAATGACAAAAGCAACACATGGAAAAGGAAGTCTTGGATCTGACATTTTTTATTGTGACTGCTGGCCACATTGTAAGCCCCAAAAAGTTGGACATTGCTCGGCTGGAACTTCTAAATTGTTTTCTTATGGCGACTTTGGAAGCTTGAACCGCTGGCCATTGTTCCCCAAGGTTATACCTTCTTAGGACTAGAGTCAGTGAGGTTGCCAAAAATCAGTTTGGCATTGAAATTATAGATCATTGCGACATCGAAGGGGCATTAGCAAGGCCTTCATTTTCCAGTTTTGTTGTAAAAATTGTTCCAAAAGGCTGGACTCAGGCAAAATGTTTTGGGAGAAACTGCTGTTTGTTGTTTTTCTGCAAGAACTCGAGGTGAGACTGCATCGAAATTTGGTCAGCCCTAGTATGCTATGTTAGCCTCAAGGGGGATAGTCTTTACTATGCTTGGAAACAACACCTCAAAGCCATCTCCTTATCAATATCCCTCTTTATTTAGCTGATGAGTTTGAGCTTAAAAAGTAAGGACAGAATCATCCAGATTAACACTAAATATAACTGGTGAACATTGGTACCGGCCATGGTCACAAACAGGTTTCTTCCCCCAATAGTAAGAAAGGGCAAATCGGGTATCAATCGGCCCAAAACTTTTGTAGTCCAAGCACAGCTCCAGAGAGAACTACTCAAATTTGTTGTTATTGCTAGGAAGGTCAAATTGCAGAGCCAGCCTCGGGCTCCAACATCAATATGAAATAAAAATCTTAGACAATCACAAAAGGCAATAATTTGTTATAACACAAAGTTTGTCCCTAATTCTTATGCAGCACTACTCCTACACTGTTTGAAGGAGGTGAATTCATTTTAAATTAAAACTCCAGTACTTCTCGGGTCACTTTCAAAGCAAGTTAATGTTGACTGTGTCAGTCATGAAATATAGCAGCTGATTAATTTAATTTTAAACAGCCAGTGCGTTGTTCCTTTTACCAAATGCCACATTCCTTGTAATGCTTACATTGTCATCGGTGGGCACACTATAAGGCCTGATATGTCCCTTCTGAATAGTCACCATGTCACTTCTCTTTCTCAAATTGCCAATCTGTCTCTGCAATATTGACTTTTAAATGGTGGTGCCCTGTCTTCTACATGTCAACACGCCAGAATGAAATAAGGGCCGTCCATCACTGATTCCAAACCAGTTGAAGAGGGAGAAAACTTTGCAGAGATGCCCAAACTCATTCGAATTGTATGAAAATTTGATGCTGAAGGGTTGGTGGAATCGGAGGTGATGGGGGGTTGAATTAGGGCTGAGCCAAGCTGTACATTGAGGTGAGTTAGGGTCAGTGGAATCCTAGTGGATGCTCAGAAAACGCCAAAGTAATCAATCGCCCTTTAGACCCCCAGTGGAATACAGCAAAGAGATGGGCCCTTAACATCACAGGCCAAAAAAATGTTGCAGATTATCAGCCTGCTCCTTACATTTTTCATCAGAGAACAAGCACTTCAAAAGCTTAAATCAATACTTAATTATCTGCCGCATAAACATAAATACAGTTGCAGTTCTTAATGCAGAGGTGCTGGACCAAGGACTACAATCTGCTCCGTTCCTCCATTGAAGTGTTTTTCATCTTCACATTTAATAATCTTCAAAGGATAAGGTTAACCTTGTGTCTGTATCCATGTGTCTGCGTGATACACTGTGTTACTGCTGCTGAATGCCTGGTTATGCAAGTGAAGTGGCTTCACACACATCATGTCTCTGTCGCAGTGAGTGGAATCGAATACAACGCCGAGTGTAGTGCCTGACCTTATCATGTACGATGATAACATGTAACAGTGAAAAATTAAGTACTCCACCAGCTGAGGCATCGAAGATCATTTACTCCGTGCCTTCTCAAACGATTCAATATACAGAAGCCCCGACAGGCAGCTGAGGAAAACAAATCCTGCAGATCCAATTTTATTGCCTTCACTAAATCGTTTCTCTTCTTTGATTTTGAATACAGAACAGAGGAGGTGACATTTGTGGCTCTTTTTATCTAATTTTGACAAATGGGATAAAAAGTTGAGGGGAAAAAAGTTTGGGAATCCTATGTTTCAAGTCACATCGTTATGAACTATGGGTAATTCCCTTAAGTCTGCAGATATGCCCACTTACAGACAGGGTGCATTAAGGGCTCGAAAAGTCAAAGATTCAACAGTGGGATAGCCTTAGGCCCTCACAGACTTAGCGGTAACATTAGTGGGAACCCATGTCAAAATCAGTGAGTGTTAGAGGGTAGGCCTATATGAGGCACAATATAATTATCTTGTTTTGGGACTTCAGGGGCTCCGTTAAAAAAAATAAAGTTTTTTTAAAATAACAAAATATAAAACCAGGAAATGCAATGTGGAAACCATTGTTTTAAATGATTATTTATTAATAAACACAGTTAAGAATTTTTTTTGTTGAAAATTAAATATTTGTTTGCACCCTTTTTTTTCTTTCATGAATCTCGGGGCCTCCGTACAAAATCTAAACTATGTCGGGATTACTGTGTTGTTGTTGTTTTTTTTCTGCCATTAAAAACTGATGAAATGTACTTTTTATTTCCTAACATTCTGAGACAAACATTCACACATCTTATTACAAGAATGCAATAAGTGGTGAGCATCTTCAATATTTGCTTCATAAGCCTCTTTGGCAGCGACTACCGCTTCCAGTGTTTTGGATATCTCTGAATGAGCTTGGCACATTTTGAATATTGGACGTCTTCCCATCATTGTTTTGCAGATTTTCCCAACGTATAATCTGCTCTCTTTGAGGCATTCCATTCAAGAACCTTTTCCTTTTTTTTTTTTAAATCTGAAACCACTGCAGTGTTGAATTTTGCTCCCTCAGGGTTAACAGCTGAGGTCCATCGGTCTCGGGGTCAAAGGCCTGCAATGATTATTGATACTTTCAAGTTGACTCTTTAAAAATGTATCTGACCTTGGCTCCATTTCTTGTTCCACCAGTCCCTATGGCTTTAAAGCCAAGAGCCTTATCCTGCCACCATCCTATTACTTTACCTTTTCCACATTTCTACCAATTACAACATTTGGCTTTCTGCTCAAAGAGTTGAATTTAAAATACAGAAACAACTGGATTTTTCCTCTCATGCCTCTCCCTCCATCTTCCTCTCCTCCCTAGACTTGTAAAATCATTCTGCAGACCGTCCGTCTAGAAAAATCTTCTGTCATGAAGAGTCAGACCCTCTGCAGCTCTGTCAGAGTCATTCTCTCGGGTTCTTGTCAATTCTTCAACTAAGATCTTACATGGAAACTATTGCTACTTTTATACAACATTTTCCCAACTTGTGGAATACATTTCTGGTGCGCTGTCATCTCCGGGTTTGATTGTGCTTTTTATTCCACGCCTCATCTCATCAATTGCCAAGTACAAAAGTCATTCGAAGGCTTTTATTCCTTGAACTATCGGTGTAAAAAGGGGTCCAATACAAACCCCTAAAAAAATGAGAGACAGAGAGACAACAAAGGAAAATGTTCAATGTTTGTAGGCCTTTGAAGCTGGATATATCACGGCATACATGTGGGAAATTCACACTGAGTTTCAAAAATTAGAAACAACAAACAAACAGCTTCAGCCTGCTCATGTTTCTATACAAAAGTGCCAGATAGGGATGAAGAGGCACAGTTCTGAAGGTAAAGCAATCAATCATTAGAGACACTTTGCAAACAAGAGCATATGGAATGATTTGCAGGAAGGATTTCTCCTTTGTATTCCTAGCGTTTCTGTTGTCCACACTTCCTTGTTGCTGAAGTGGAGGTCAGAGCAGGCCGTGCATGAATGAGGACGGCGGTGGTTGAGGGACGACATGGTCCGATGGTGGTGGCTGGGCGTCAGGCGGTGGTTGTGTCCTTGGGCAAGACACTTCCCACCAAGTTTATCCCACTGCTTCGTCTGTGGCGTATGAATGTGTGTGAATGGGGTTAGTTACTTCTGATGGTCACTTTACATAGCAACCACTGCCATCAGTGTGTGAACGGTTAGGTGTGACCTGTGGTTTGATTACTCGGAAGACTGGAAAAGCGTGATACAAGCTCAAGTCCATTTACCATTTACTCAAAGTCCACAACCACCCGAGATCATTTATCACTTAGTATTTTGCAGTAAAAACCCAAGAGCTCTCCAATTCCACTGGAGAAAGTCCAATAACTGTCACTGAAATATCAACACTTAGCAACGCATGGGAGAATGATCTTTGAACTGTATCATTCCTGAAATAGCAATTTTCTTTAAATCTGCTCCGTCTTATTTCCCTCATCCTGCAGATTAGTCACAGTGGGTGCCTGTTTTACCTCTGTTTGGAAATGAGCTTCCCCAGATCTGTAAATCAAAAGAGCCTCTGAGTTACTGATCCTCGGGAATACAGCACTCTGACGCCCGGTGTATGAGGAAGTAATAATGTGTGCATGCATAATGTCCATGCATGGCTTTTGTAGCAGCGAGGAGATTAGCCCGATTCAGTGGCATGCTTTTGAATGGCACCTATAGGAAGAAGTGTGTCTGCCATTGTTGCTCCTGCTGTAGTTCTTTTTTTTCTTTTGTGTCAGTGGACCCTGCAGGATGCAGGAAATCACGCAGGGCTGAAATCTTGAAACAGGATATGATTCTGGCGCGCATCTGTTCAATAAGGACGGCGTGTGATGCAGCAGCTTTGTTTATTTTGGACTTGATTAGCACACTGAAACTAATTGCTACTTCTCTTGAGAAATATTAAGTCCATTTAAAAGCTGTGACATTACAGAAATGTACCTGAAACAAAAAAGAGATACAAAAGAGAAGGAGGATGAGAACAGAGTTTGTTTATCGTCGTTTGTGATGTTGAAGTTTTAGGGATTTTCTGGAAGGTGGAGAGTGAGGGAGAGTCTCTGATGTTTCACTTTTTAGGGAGTGAGTTCCAGAGGCTGGGAGTGGCAAAGAAGAAGGCCCTGTCCCCCCAGGACTGGTGATTATTCCTGCATGAGGGAGGGAGGGGGCGTGCTGCTTGGGGAGCTCAGCCAGGTTGTGGAGGGCTTTGTAGGAGATGATAAGGAAGTTTGAAGTGGATACGCTGGGGGACCCGACCCCAGCCCCCTATGCTGCATGTCGTCCACAACTCTCTCCTCCAAACATTTCCTGTCTCTCTTCAGCTGTCCTACCTAATGAAGGCAAAAAAATAACTTAAAGTTAAAGAGATTTTTAATCTCATCAAGTTTCTTTCCCAGTTAAATATCTATTTTTAAAAAACCTTTTGGCAACCCCCAGGACTACTTTGAGCCCTGATCATATTTTGACACTTTCTTAATCATCCCTTTTCATCTAAACATATATAATATAAATATATTTTTTTTAGTATTTTACATATTTTAGATTGCCATCAAGAACTGAAACCCCAGATTTTATTCTATTCATTACCATTACTAACCAGAGCCCGACCAATTTATCGACCAGCCGATAATATCGGCCGATATTGACTCATCAAGTGATTATCAGTATCGGCTACTTTTATTGCAGATTTGCGCTGGAATTACTCGATTTATTCACGAGTCAAAAAGCATTTAATTTGAGTTTCATTTTATTACACAAGCAGTTCTGGGCACTACATGGATTACAACAACCGTTATCACTCTCCACAATGCGCAAAACCGGCAAGCACATCATTGTTGTTTTACTTGAATCACAGTGTGGGCCAAAGTTTGGGACATATTTTTTGAATTTTAGACCTTTATTTTGAAAGTCTATCAACCACCATTCAAGGTTCTGCTTTGTCTTCAGGCTCTGAATGTCGAGTCAGACAGAAAAAGTTGAAAACATTTTCTTAGTTCTGCATCATCACAGTTATTTGAAATTTCCAAATTCTTTCTCTTTTTTTTTTTTTTTTTTTTTTTTACAATCAAGCTCTTTGTGTTGATTGAGTCAAAATGCTCGTTTACGTGTTCTAACTCAAATGCAGCGTCATTCAGCGGAGGTTTTGAGTTTTGGGCGTTTTACAAAAGACGCTGTCTCTTTAAGAACTTCGTCCTTAAAAAAAAATGGATCATCAGAGTAACAAAGTAGTCACCTTTGGGCGTCTTTGAGAGTCGGTCAAACAAAGAGTTGCTTAACATGGACATCCATAAACATGAGCAGAACGTAGTTGCCCTCTCTTTAGTCTCAACTTTTCACTTTTTTTTTTTTTTTGAAGCGTTGCTTTCATGCTAATCTCGTGCACCTGTTGAGAGGTGCTGCCCCCTGCCACTCCCTATCCTTCCTCACATGTCAACCACCCGCTGACTCTGTCCCGGCATAAATGTCGCGCAGAAGGATGACTGTTTGGGGGGCAATACGCCCTTCTGCATAACTTAGAATCAAGAGAAAGTTTCTGCTTCTTTTCTCTTTCTTCCTCCATTTTTTTTTTTTTGTCCTCTTAAGAATTTGTTTGCATCTCCAAACACTGATTGAGTTTATTCTCCCAGCTTTAAAAAGGCTGCGACAGCTTGCTTCATCTTGCTCTATTTATTCTTTTGCCATTCGTTATACAAATACTCCAAAGAAAGAAAAAAGAAAAAGGCGTCTTATTTTGTAGTTAAGGAATGCAGAAACACTACATTTGAGAGTCTAATCTGCTTGTTAGCATCATTAAAAATCTGTTTACCCTCCAAAAAATCCTCCTGTGTCGCATTTTGCTCCAAATACAGATCGAGTTTTCTGACGTTTTTTCTTCTAATTCTCAAAATAATGAGACAGGCTGCTAACACAGTCCAGACGATGCACTCTTTTTCTTCTTTGCGTTTTTGGGTGTTGGGATCATTGGGGAAATGATTCTTTGCGTCTTCCGAATGACCCATCTGTCTTTTCGCGCGCTCCCCCCCCCCCGTCTTATGTAATTAGGAGAAATTGCCAAGAAATCCGGATGTGCATACTTCCCTAACGGATAATCCAAAGAAGAAGAAAACAAAGGATGTGAGCGACAAAGCATGTGCAAAGCTGGTGGGTGTTTAGGTTTATACAACAAGTACTTATACATGAAGGACAAAAAAGACATGCACATGTATATGCAGATAATAGAGGTGCAGAAGATGTAATATGGAGGGAAAACAAGGAAGCACAAGAACAATAGGAAGTAACACAGAAGAGGAGAAAAAGAAGGAAGGAGAAAGAAGACAAACAGGTGGGAAAGAAGTAGCAGGGGAACAAGAATTTGTCGTTTTAGAAATAACTATATGTATTTTAAGAAAAAAAAAAAAAAAAAAAGTAAATTACTTTTTTGACCGATTCCTGTTAGGCCCCGACCGATATGGGTTTTGGGGCCGATACCGATATTGATATTACGGGTGAGAAACAACGTGATACAGATAAATCGGCCGATACCAGCAGGTGTTGCAGCGATTGGAAGTGGCAAGCTCAGCAACATGTTCAGGTATAGCTGATTCTAGCCGACAAAAGAAAGATGCTCAAACTAGGATGAACCATGGAGATGCTTTTGAAAAATTGAGAGAGGTTAGGACGCAGAAAGGTTTCAGGACAGAAAAGGAATTATTGAACTCAAGTTTTATTTTCCTACCCTTGCAATAATGACTTCAGAATGTCATCAAAGGCCAAAGATAATTTAGCATTCAACACACAGCCCAAAGTCACTGTGTGTATTCTTTGTTATCAATGTAAAGCAAGCTTCTTTATCATTTCTCAGATAAGATGAGGCACGATAAATCTGTTTTTCTAACTAATAAAGTAAACCGTTTCTGCGGCCGTGTTTTGCAGCCTCATCTCATCATTTTCGCCTGTGATGACATCCTGCTGTTTATCATTTCTGCCCATTATTTACAAGTCAGTGTTTGGACTATAAATTGCGCTTCTCTCTCTCTCGCTCTCTCTCTCTCGGCTCCCACTGACCTCCACACAAGATGAAAGAACGTTCGAGATTTTTCAGCCGGTGTCTGCGTGGGCACTCCGTCTCTCAGATACTTTTGTCATCATTACTGTTCGGCGGGATCACATTGGTCAGGAGGGGGGAAGGGGGCGGGAGACCCACACTTTTCACTGATCTGTACAGGGCGGCAGCACAAGCCCGTCTCAGTGCGTGGACGTGGACACTGAAAGAGCCGAAGGCAGAAAATGCGATAGAAGCACCCAAAGCCTGCAAATAACTTATTTTGGACACCAATGATGGAGAAGATTGAGCAAAAGTTCTCATGTAATTATTTGAGTTTACAACCTTTTATCAAGGATTTTATTTTGAATAAATGTCCCAATTCAAATCCATGTTCATGTCAACACTCATCTTTTAGCATTGTAAACTATGCTCGCGGCTGGTTGCATTTGTACTTTGCTTTTGTAATATTATATTTGTAACCGGACTTGTGTTGTCGGGGCGGCTGCCATGACAGACACTATCGCTGCCGTGGAAACATCGAATGTTGCATAAGGAAGCGAGAATTGCTACTGAAATCTGCCTTCAGAAATGTCATGTACTGTATATTGTACATGAATACATTAGCTCTGTAAACACATTCTCTTCCTCAGTTCTGTTTCACCCGACGGTCTTGACTACAATGTGAGGCTACGAGCTAACTAACGATGATAACATTAGCCAGCTAACACAACAATGGAAACCTACACGCATTTGCAGCTTGAGGCGAGTACAATTTTCTCCACCACTTACGCTTAATGGTGCTTCATTTTGGTGTGTTCCACTTGATAACTCCTTTGTGCAGATGTTAGGGGAGAGGGGTTGGGGATGTGTGTCGCTGGAGGAGAGCGGAGGCTTCAGTATTTGGAGATGGCACCAAAAAGCAGTTTGTTTTGGTTTCATGCTGGTGCTCAAGGGCGACATCTACTGGATCAAAAAGTTGCACATTCTTCATTTAACCATCCAATACTTATAGGTTTCTGGTCGAAGTATGTTTGTATTTTGGGATGCTAATACCAACCTTCTTGCTGATGTCCAAGGCTGGAGGTTAGGGTCTCTAGTGATAGGTGACAATTACTTACTAGGCATTAGTGTGGATTCAGTGTGGACACATTCAGTGCTAGGCAATTGGCTTGGTCTAAAGGACCTTTTGATAGCATGATAAATACACCAAATGCTGTATTATTTAGCGCTGTTAACATGCAACATGAAGTCATACTCCCTTCCATTGTTGTATTCAGTCACCACTGAAGCTTCAAAGTTGCTGCTCGGAAAAAGATATCTGATTGAAATAATCTGTAATTGAAGATAACCAGTACAGGTGCATTTTTCTCTCGTCTGTTTCCATGGCAATTTCTTTCATACAACTCGTTTGGCTCTGGCACAGGAAGGATTAGTTTACTTTTCTCTCGAAGTGCAGAACTGCATGTAGTACAAATGACATTGGCATCGAAAACAGCAAAGTACACAACACTCTACTGGGCATGCACGATGAAGTAGACAATGATTAATGGAGAACATAAGTGAAAACTTTGCCTCCACAAGGACTTGCACCCTGGGTTCTCGCCCTACAAAATGAACGAACACTCTTTATTCTGGCAATCAGGGAAAAAAGGTTGTATGGTTAACAAATCACAGAAAAAATTGTCTCTCTTTTGGGGTCAAATGTAAGAAAAAAAAGAAGAAGAAAAACTCAGATCCAAGGTGCATGGACCTTCTTTTGAAATGTCAAATCTGCAGTCAACTTTAACAGAACCTGATTATTTGAAGTTAAGTTGTGTCTGACATGACGCAGGCTCTCAATCTGGTTCCATAAATGAGCTTTTCTTTCATAAAACAAAAGCTCTAAGTCAGACTGCCTTTCCAACCTGCCATATTTACGCCCCCATAGACGTCTCACCTTCGATTTGAATGTCCCTGAGGCATAATGAGGGGATGATGTGATCCCTTATCTATACTGTCTTCGGCGGTAGTAACAGAGGCGTTCTAGAGATGATGTGCGCTGTGTGTGGATGCATGTCTGATTGTGTGTCTATATGGAGCTCCGGCTGTGCTGTGCTTCCGCAAAGCCAAAACGCAACTGGGTATTGGATCCAAGTAACCTTTAAGTAAGATGGGTGCAAGAGTAGTTGCATTCTTCATTGCACTGTGGGAAACTATGAAATTCAACATTGACCCACACCAAGGACAAGTTTGCCTCCTTCAGACTCAACATTTAAAAAACAAGTGTATCAAAATAGAGTGACAAGAAAAGGGTCCTCCAGTTTAGCCACAAAAAGACACTTCTTTTGGCAAAATTGGAGGACACAGCTGGAGTATTCTTTGCCTTCTTTAGTTTCCCAAAATCAGTTCTGGACCGTGCCATGGTGACATCTCGTAGCCTGAAGTGGCTGCTTTTATTTATATAGTTCTTCTTGAGAACTGAACCTCACAAAAGTGCTCCTAGTAGGAATCTGGCAACCAATAGGAAATACACATTTAAGAAATGAAACACAACCATAAAACTAGTCGAAAGGGAAATATAGGTAAATATTTTTAGCACAGCCTCAGAGTCTTGCTGGTAGTATAGTCTTGCAGGGGCCTCTTGTGTAATTAGGTTTCCCTGCAAAGCACTAATTTGACAAAAACAACGTATTGTTGGGGATGGAAATTAGACATGAGTTTACTCCGAGTCCAAAGGGATACATAGATTTGGTACTTATAAATTAAAAGTAGACAAAGATAACCAAGACCTTTGATATTGATTCAATGTCAAAGGTCCTGGGCGCCAAATCCTAATCTCCAAAATGGCTGGAGCCTGCCCTGCATAGAAACCACTACCTCAAGACACTAGCTTTAATGGCAGCTTGGAAATAGGTCAGTAAGTTTGAGATAGTCAAGGGTCAAGATCTGTTTCCTTAAGTAGTAGTTAACTAACTGGTTGCTTGAAGTAAATGAGGACACACGATATCAAAGAATAGTTGATTATCAGGCACTCACAAGGACCAACAGCGCCAATGACAACTTTAAACAGAGATGTAGGCAAAATATCAAGGGGGCTGGAAGAACTTTTCATACTGAATATTCCTCTGAAGTCTTCACAAGCACAGTCCTTCAAAGGAGACAGCCCTGAAATGGGACATAACTAAAGTAGACCATGTCTAAGATGTTTGAAAAGCAGCCTAGAGACCAGAATCACTGCGGTGCTGGATATAATTATACAACACAAGATTGGGGGCATCAGTTACTCATGCAGACAAAATAACTCATGCAGACTAAAAAAGGGACATGACAGAGGTGGCGGGTTCAGTTTCCCAAAACGGCTGGGAAAATCTGGACGGGGAAGTTAATGAGCAGCACGTTCCCCAACGTCCACAATTCCCATTGAAATGCCCTTGAGGTAGACAATTAATCCCCACCAGCTCCAAAAGGAATCCCTCTGAGGCTAATAGTGAAAGAATGTGGTCATGCCGGGCAGCTCCCAGGTGTGAATGTGTGTAAGTGTCTAAAAGTGAAGTGGAGCCATTCTAAAAAAAGGGGGGAGTTTGCATGCTTAATGAACCTTCCCGGGATAAGTGAAGGTTAGAAAAATCTATTTAAGGTTTTTTGACGATGCAGTCAGCGGAACCAAAGTTGGTGGGGGAACTGTAGGTCAGAGTATGCCAGCAGAAAAGTCAACACAGCCAGTCCTGCCATTTGAGATTTATGTAAAGTAAGTTCACATTTCAAGCCAACATCAAGCTATATCAGAGTCCGCTAGATTGGTCTAAGAATTTAGACGGATTGGGTTTCTAACTTAGACTGCCTTCATGTTGTCTTTGTGCTGTTATATTCAGCTTTTTACAAGGTCAATTGCACCCCGGCAGTTGCAGCAAATCCATTCATTCAAAGGGAAGAGGTGAAAGGGGTTTTAAGAATGACATCAGTTGTGATTTGAAGTGACACAGGAGTGAATTAGAAAAGCCAGAGGGCAAGTAGATGACACACGCCATGTGAAACACATGTGTCAGTCGCAATTGCTTCAATTTCCTATTCTTTACTCAATAAAGAGAGTGTAGACCAAAACTTTGTGATGCAGAGGAGAGAAAAGGTGGGAAGTGATGTGCAACTGCCCAAGTACACGAAAATGGGGTTGTTCTGTTCAGATGGCTTAACTAAAATGAGCGAAGTCCTGACATATAGATCAAAAACAGAAGAAATCAGAACTCCAATCAGCATCCATACTATGGTCATTTTGGGCAATGAGCTATTTTAATCCTGCCTTTTGTTTCTTAAATACACAATTGTCCCAAACCTTTTATAGCCTCAATTAAAATGTAGTTCCTGGTGTTAAATGTAATACATGGATCAGTAGCGTTAGCGCTAACCTCTGGGCTAACATGTGCCTTCTATAGGCCTGACAACGATTAGCTTTTGTGGCTAACTGAAAACAGTTTGTTGCAGGTCCAGACTTGGCCATAAACAGTTAACTTTCTCAACAGCTGAGCTCAATGGGCCTGATTCCAATGTTAACGCAGTTAAATGGTGTTTATGTCCCCCTAACTCCCCCTAATGGGCGGCCCTATGGTGTGAGTTCCTTCTGAATAGTTACGACAATGAAAACTTACACTGTAGGTTTGCAGAAATTCTTAGACAGAGTTAAAGAAACAATATGTCTCAACAAAATAGAGTAGAAGAAAATTCAAACCAGTACTTCAAATGGATGTGAAGACGAAGTAAAAGTAATTTTATAGAATGGAATAAACAGAAAGACTAGCAGATAATTGAATAATTTGGGCAAATTGATCCGGCCAAAAATGGGATTCACCAAGGAAACACTCTAATCCGTATACAATAATACGATTTTTGAATATTTTGGAGTACCATGCTATGGTAAACTCATTCTGGATAACATGCCCATGGCTGAGATGTTTGGAATAAGTACAGCTCCCAAAACGTACCCCCATGGTAAATCTATTTATTTCACAGTTATCAGAAATGGCAATGTTCCTGAGTGCTCAGTAATTGAGGCAACACTCCACCATGGGGCATCGAGAGTAATTGTTCTAATAAAGAAAACCAAGTTTCTGTTGTCTCTCTGCCTCTGTGGGGAACTTCCCACTCGGGCTTGTTGACTGTGAGCAAACACAAACCATCAATTTGAACGTCCTTTTTTTTTCCAAAACAGAATTGATGTATAGCTGATGGCGGCTCCCTGCCATGAAGTTGTTGATAGATAGCTAACCAGTTTGTTGCCCTCTGTAATGATTTTGTAGACTCATGCGAACACAGCATTAGCCAGGACCATTGCCCTCAAACCCAACAACCCCGACTAAATGCCAAGCACTCTTCATCGCTTCTGTCCCCCCCCCCCCCCCCCCCCCCTCCCTCCGAGTTATCGCCGCCACAGAATGAAAAATAATCAAAGTCTGGAAACCGTTCAGGAATTTCCTGGCAGTTGAAAAAATAAAAACTAGACATGTATTTCTCCCCCCATTTTTTAAAAATGTTTCTCTCACTCTCTGTGTTTTACCCCAGCAGTAAGAGTAAAAATTATAAATCACCTCCCTGCAGACAAAATTTCATGCTCGATGGGTGAACAACTCCAGCATCTGGTGGGGTCCTGTGATGAGGTGCGTTCCAAGTTTCTCCCTCTCCCTGCTTCCCCTGGGCTGATGCAGAGCGCAGCCAGCATCCTGCCAAATGTTACACGCATGCAGCTGAAGTGATAAGACAAAAACGGAGATTAATATTTAGCAGGGCCCTGCTTTTGTTTTTTTCCCCTCTTCTCCTTCGTATTCAACCTGTTCCGCGGCTCTGACGGCAGCACATGTGTCAAATCTCCGTGGTGGATTCATGTCACATCACAAGGTGTGTGCACACCTGAAGGAGATTGTCCTCGGTGAGTGCACATGGGAGTGTGGAGTGTGTCCAGAAAACATACCTTGTATCTCTTAACAACAAGCCCGGAGCACAGTGGTCTGCCCCCTGGGCCGGAATGCATCATATCAGTGATGCTGCAGTAACCTTGGCGGGGGGAAGAGATGAACTTGTTTTTTTAAAGCTTCAAATCCAGCAAGAGAGGAAAAAACATTTTATCTCTGACATCACATTTAGACACTTAAATTACTGCACAAAAACCTCTGCAGAAAGACTTTTTGTGGTATTTTTAACCCGCCTGGTGGGACTTGTGACGTCAGGACATATTTAGACGTTTCCTTCTTTTTTTACAACACATTTGATATGCATGACTGTGGTTCGGCTTTCAGACCTATCTGGTTGGTATTCTCTAGGTTTATTGAGACTGGCCAAATCTCATTTTTGTACCATGTATTGACCGAAAGAGTCAATAGAGCAGAGGTCATGTTATCCTGTAGTGCTTGGATAGAAGGCAAAAAGGAAATCATGCAAGATTTAACCCATTATGGACAAACCAGACAAGGTTGACATCAAGGTTTGGATTAAATATTTAGTCTTAAATACCGTCCATGTCCCATTTTGATCTCACACAGCTACCAAAACAAGGCAATGCTGAATGTTTTCATAGACTCCTCTAACTAGACTAGAGCAAGACCGATAAATCGGCCAATGACTATCCAATGACTATCGGTAGGTTATGACTATTTGATTGATTGATTGACTGGCGACCTGTTCAGGGTATACCCAGCCTCATGCCCAATGACAGCTGGGATCGGCTCAAGCCCCTCAACCAGACCCCAAATGGGACAAGCGGTATAGAAAATGAATATTCCAGTTAAATAAAAAAAGTAACAAAACAGAGTTGCATTTAAATCTACTCAGTTTAAAGTCTTGAGGAATCAAAAAGTGCATGTCTAACGTCACATTGTAAAGAAACTAACAAAAGGAAATGTTCACCATTGAACTTTTCTACATAAATGGCAAAGGCAAATAGCCAACCATAGTTTGTGATTTTGGAGTGGCACCTAGGGTGGCCAATCAAGGGGTGCCCTGACCACACCTCCTGGTTACGCCCCTGTCCGGGCCACCTGTGACCCCCTGTGATGTCGCCCCACAATTTGAGATCCACTGCTGAAAGTCTTATTAAGTGGAGTCAAATAGGGTGGACAGTGTGAGCTACCTTCTCTTTCACCTTCATGGTAACAGTCATATTGGACACAAAGTCATTATTTTAACAAAGCTAATTATACAACAATAAAAAGTGTGACTTTGCACACGCTGAGACAAATCGTAAACCCTGACCTCACCTGTTGGTGCGCTGCATGTCACGGCAGACATCATTAAACTCGGGGATCCCCTATGTGTTTTAGACTAGATTGTTACAGGACCGAGAAAGTGCTGCAATGCAGGGAAAAAAGTAATTTGGCAGTGAATTTAATTCCCAGACTGCAAGACCAACATTTTGGATAAATTAGCTGCTTAAGCTTCGTTGCTTTTGTATGTTGGTAATGTAGGAACAGATGGCATGTTTACTACTTCACAAGGAGGAGTGTTGTTGATATCTAAATCTAAGTGATTCCTTCAGATGGGGACTATATTTTTCCCCAAGCCGAGATAAAAAGCCATCAGGAAAAGTGCCATTTCTTGTTTTGTTTTAGAACTTTCTTAATCCCTCATTTGTTGAAATAACTCTTAGAGCAGTTGTGCATTATTTACATATAACTTCAATTCTTAATACATTAGTTAATAATGAAAGTATCTCAAGTCAATTTAATCCATTCTACCGTTATTTAAATATTGAAGAATCATTGAGGACATGCCCTCATTTGAAATATTGTCCGGAGTCCAACAAAAACAATATAAATATGTGTAACAGAATAAAAGTATGGCAACAATACAGTAACCTGCAAAGCCTTATTAGTTTGTAATCATGAATTGAAATGGAACCATAGGAACAAGTGTTTGCTTGTGGGACGTAGAGCATCATCCAGTTACACAAACTTGTTGAGTATTGACTATGACAGTACGCGGGCTCCCTGTGGTGATACACAAAGATATCTCCACAATCTAAAAAAAAAAACCTGTTCCGCATAAAACAACATTTTTTATTTTTGGCATACTCTTATCTTATCCGTCTTGTATCTATTGGGTTGTATTAATATCAAATGTGTTTTCCCCTCTAAATTAATCTAGTTTTTGGAACAAACAACTTTAATCTGCTCAATTTATACTCGCGCGCACAGACATAAACAACAACAGGAGTACACCTCACGTTTTGAAAAGCTCCGCTCGATATTCCGTTTTTATTTCAGTCCTGAAACAACAGCAAGCAGCTGTAGGTCTACATTAACAGATATTCTGTTATTTATTGGAGTTCAGTCCAATCGGCAGTAAGCAGCTGTACATAACCGAGCCAGGAGAAGCTTCACTTTTTGATGCATGTATACGGACAGTCTCTCACCCTCTCTCTCTGTCTCTCTCTCTCTCTCTCTCTCTCTCTCTCTCTCTTGCTCTGAAGCTGATATGATTCTGCTCTATTTTGCTGTCTTAACACTAGGACCACCAACATTCTCGACCCCCCTCCAAGCGCAGCAGCCGTCTGTCAGACGACATATGCAAATGTAATAGTTTGTGCTCAGAAGCACACAAATAATGCATTTTTTTGATGAAGTTAATACAACTTACTTTTATCTGCCAAAACTCCTCCTCTCTGCAACTGGGTTTGTTTCCCCGACATAGAGGAAATCATTGACCAACACACGCACGCCAAAAACAACAACAACAACAACAACAACACGGCTATCTATGGACATGACAAACTATATAGCCTACAAAAAGAACTGCAGAAATCCATAACAGATGCAACGGCAAACAAACAAACATGAACAAATGCACAATCGGCACCTTGGACAGCGCCGCGGCACGTAATGCACAAACCTGCAGCAAAAGTGCTCAACCTTTACGGTGCACTTCCCACTCACAGGGTGCTATCACCTCTTGCAGGAGACAATGGTCATGTTTTTCTTGCAGTGCGTGTTTGTCTGACACGGCCTCCTTCTCAGCTCTTGTGGATGTTGTGGCTCCACGGGCACCGACGTCAGACTGGCCTTGACATGCAGGTGTTCCAAGAATGAGCATGTATCTGTCTGTCTATGGTCTCTATCTATCTGTCTGTATATCCTATCTATCTGTCGCTCTTTGTTAAATTCCCGCGCATATGTATGAAGTCTATAAATAGAAACAATAACTAATAAAAAAATAAAATGAAGCGCAAAAACAATCCAGGGAAATGTATCATTTTCAACTGCAGTCAATATGAAGGCGGCAGCAGCGGTTTAAGGTATAAATGCTCAGAAATCTTGTGTGTTTTATTTTAGTTACACTTAGGCTTCAGAAAACATACAGGACACATATTTAAGAAAAGTCATTGGATGAGAGGCTCGTATTTTTTATTTAAAAAGAGTTATTTGTATTATAAAAACTCAAACCCTCCGTCAGACGGTCTTGGCGGTTCTAGTGTTAACACTCCGCAGGAGTCAAGAGGGATTTTTTTTAAAAGGCAGTTTTGCTATGTTGAACGCAGAGACTTATAATACAGCGGCTCTGGTTGCACAGAGCCTGCGGAGCGCGCAACTGCACTCTCTCGCGCGCTCTCTCCCCCCCCCCCCCGCTCCCTCTCGCTCTCTCAGGCACGCAGCAATTTTATGAATAAATGAAAAATGAAATGAGAACAGGTCGGAAATCTACTTGGGCCCAGGTGTCGTCTTTGTGTGGGAAACACTGGAGACTAAATATTCTCAAACATGTTGTTGGTATAAAGTTGTCATTTTTTTGATTTGGGTAAATGTCAGAGTTGTGTTTAAGTGCCAGTTCTAGCGCTAGCCCTTTGAAGTCCTATAGTGTGGCTGCCATCAGTCAATAATAAATAACCTCCTGTGTAAAATGTGTGTAGAAATAGGCCTGCAGGGTATTTTAACGTCTACCATAATGGTGGTACTTGGAGAGCCAAGGTGGTGGTACGCAGTCTAAAAAGTTTGAGAACCACTGGACTATGACATTGGTTCTCTACTGGTCGAGCCTCAGGACCCACCACCAACTCCTTCATGAAACTTGGCGACCCAAATTTCTTATATTTTTATATCAATCAGATTTTATTTAATGAAAAATTGTGCAGTTTGGGCTTCAGACGGTGAAGGACACAATTTAGAAAACGAAAAAAAACAGTGCCTGTCCCGTCTTACGGTTAGAGGTTCATATAAAATGCAATGATGTGAGGATTATCGGTCACCTGTAATGAATCCTGGGTTGAAGTGACAAGTGGAGTTTAAGGGCGCAAGGGTGGAGGAAGATACATTACTATAGACAACTTTGCCGTAATCCAAGACAGACAAAAATGGGTTTTCTTCTGAGCATCGGGAAGTTAGTTTGGTTTCTGTGGATGAATCACAATTCTTTGTCTTACTTAGCTGGCCAAGGTAGTTATGTGAAATTTGTATTTGACTTTGTGATCCAACCAGATAACAAGATATTGATATTCAATGCTATATCCTGTGAAAGTGAAGATATTTAATCTTAGTGTCTCTAAAAATTCAATTGGGGTTCAATTGGCTGAATGTGCAGTGTTAGCAAAGCAGTACAGAACGTTGTTACTTGCGACAGTGGATGTGATATTGTTGAAAAATATTGAAAATAAAAAAGGACCCAGTATTGAACTGTGCGGAACCCCCTTTGACATTGAATTTCCCAAAGTTTTCTGGAAATTTTCAGGAGTGTATGCGTGAAAAAGGCTTAAGAACTCATTTTCAAACATCAAAATATCAAATCAGTGAGCATTACAGATTTTGTAATTCTAGTTTAGAAAGATGGAAAAACTTTGCTTTATCCTCTAATTTTGCACCATATGTCGGCGGATGAAGAGACCAAATACCGACAACAATAAAGTAAACAAGTTCGTTGTTGTAGCAGCAACTTTTGGCACGGACATATGCTTGCCTAACAGGGAAAACAGCTTTTCTCAAAGGCGGAGGCATATGGCCAGCTCGTGTTTCGACAACAAGATGCAGTGTCACCTTGCTGGCCACCTGTAGCCGGTGACCAGCAGAGGGAGAGAGGGAGGGAGGGAGGAAGAGGGGGAAATTTAAGGTGAGACACGCATACACAGGCCGACATACATATTTGCCTCTGTTCCTATTATCCCAAAGGCCATATGCTTATCTTGTTGACCTATTCGGTGTCCGACGGCATGTCATACACTCTGTCACCATGGCCAGGCAGGCGTGAAGAGGAAACCGGAGGGGGTCAAGAACACAAAAAGCTTTTGAAAAACATGGCAGCGGCCTCTAAGTCCTGCCTCTCTCTCCCCCTCCTGCTCTCCTCCATCTCCTTCTTTTCATTTCTTTTCTGATGCCACGCACGTCCCAACGAACGACAGCGATTTGCATGATGTGATCGGCCTCTGCCTTCCTGCAGCTCTTTAGGAGTGTGTGTGTGCTGGGCGTCTGCATGTGGCTGTCTCTATTTGAGTGTCTTTGCAAGTGTTAATGTGCGCCGGCTGACTGCCAGCCAGCTTAAGCTGCAAGGGAAGAGGTGGGGGGGGGGAAGAAAAAAAGGGCTTTGAGCCTATACATATCTTGCAGAGCAATCAGGGAAATATGCTCAAATACGTGACAGGCGGAGTGCGTCACTTGGCATGCATGTTTAATTCCGTCTGAGGTTTGGGTGTTGTAGCTTTGCTGAGTTAAGGTGAGTTGTTTGTTGGGATGTAACTAGGCCAGATAGCACACACACACACTTTCACTCTTGACTCATCAAAAGCGGCGAGATCTCATCAGCGGCGAGCCCGGTTTGCACTGACAAATATTCAAGGACATTTTGCAGACATCAAAAAAGAAAGCTATCCAAAAGGGAAAAATTTATAAAAGCGAGGCTGAGTTATTCCTTAAATTCCACCTTAAGTGTTCCGAGCATGTCTGCCTCGTGTACTTATTTTTCCTCAGCTGCTGTTTTTGCTAAATTATGAACGCAAGTGAGCTGAAACACTTTCCCCACCGTTTCTCTTTCGGCATGAAAAATGTAATCACAAGCAAAGGCTGTGTGTTTTCTTTTTTATATGCTTCACTTTTTTTGTGAATCATGGTCAGAATCTCAAGAAGCCCATTAGTTCTGTGATACATGGAGAAGGCGGCCCTGTTAACAGCACTACATGTGTGCCACCGCCGGGGGAGTGTGACGGAAATCAGTGTGGAGAGATAGGTAATGAGAGTGAACAATCAGTCGAGCTCTGCCAGCGATAATTAAACCATAGAGAATACAATGTATGAGGGGCCTTGCAGGACATAAATCAATGCTTTACATGCTAATTAAACATGTTATTAAGGAAACAAATCTGAGCATGCCACTCACATTTGCACATGTAAATAAACATCCAAATGACCTTTTTTTTTTAGGTGAATCTCCTCTCACACTATCATTTATATCATTACATTGAAAATCAAACCTAAAGAAAGGAGCATTTTCGAAACAGAAAAGAAATATAAGGTAACGATAGACTTACGATACGATAAGTATCACCACACTGGCTTCAGGACACCGTTTACAATTTTTTCTCAGACATGAAATTAGAGCAAATTTACGGATAAATATCCTTAGTTTAAAAGACGTAAAGATACACTCATTTCATCACGACTTGGATTTATGATGACACGTAGTAGTTTCTGGCTTTTTTTTTTGCCTGTTTTGGCAAGCTGGTTTTCCGCACGTCTCCACTCATGCACACTACTCAATGTTTGTCCTTACACGCCCTTTTCTTTAGCTACCAACTTGAGAGGCAGGATGCAGGAGGTGCCCTCTGCTGGTTAAAAAAGAGTATTGCAATCTATGTTTTTGTCAAATCGATTTAAATCGTCCATATTTGTATTGAGTTTTGATTCTATTATGAGGCATCGTTTCATCCTTACTAGTAAATGCAAGCTCTTCATTTATGCAGATCACTTCAGCTTGAGGCCTTATGAATGTATTCTTTATACATTGTACGTGCTTATTGTTTTCTTTTATCCCATACACCTTTCTCTAAGTGTGTCTGTGTGAGCATTCAGGGAGGGGAAAAACTACAGAAAACAGTACAGGGCAGATAAACAGCTTCACTAAGTCACACCTCTGCACGTCTTTGTTGATTTGTCACTTTCAGCAGCGTAATGAGGGGACTGGCTTCTCGAGCAGGATGCACTGTAGCTGGGACAAGAGGGAAAGACGAGAAGAAGGAAAAGAAGACAGAGAGGAAGAGGCAAAAAAAAAAAAAAAAGAAAAGTGGGACGGTTCAGAAGGGCGAGAGAAAAAAAAACTACTTTTAGAAAGAGAGGAAGAGAAAGAGGAGGAGAAATTAGTCAAGGGAGGGAGGATGGAGGAGAGAGGAGGGAAAAAGAGAGCACTGCAGGGAGGGTGGGGCGGTTTAGGGAGGGCCTCGAGGGGGGTGTAGCGAGGTCAAGGTTCCCGTCTTTGGTGTGAGGTGGCCGCCGGCACGTGGCCGCGGCACGTTGCAGCTCTCAGACTCAGCAGGAGGAAGAAGAAGAAGAGAAGAAGGGGAGGGAGAGACGAGACTGTAGAAGAAGCGAGTGCAGGGCAAAGAGAGAGGAGTCCCCGGCTTGCTCTTTTTCCCCCCCCCTTTTTTTTTTCATTGCTGCAACCCCCCCCTAACTGACACACACAGAGCCAATAGCTTGGCTCTCAGTCCTCTGGCATCGAAAATCCTCCCCCCTCTAATCGCCAGAGTTGAAGCAAAAAGGCAGAAAAAAAGCCGACAGAGGGCCCACATGGCACAAGGACATACAGCGTTAACAAGTAATTAAGAAGATACCACATACATAGTGTTCATTCTGCTAATTGATTCACTGACTTAATTGACTCCCAATGAATATATAATGACAGCAGCTGTCATATTTTCAGTTTAAATGAACTTGCGAGGCAGCTTTATCTGGAAGTCAGTGCGGGTGGCATTATTAAAACGCGTTATTACATCATACACTGGAGTATTGTGACAGCAATGTAAAGCTAATCATGTTTGCTAATGCCGTGTTTGCCAAGGCTGCTACATTAAGATAGACTAGGAGTACTCTTGCACTTATTGCTTTTTTTTTTTTTTTTTTTTTTTCAGTTTTGTATCCGAGCCAAATGTTAGCCACTGTTTGGCAGGGCTGGTATGCTCTTTCACTGAGTTTTTCTATAGTGTGTTTGTGCCTCTAATCCTCAGTTCCACAATGCTGACCACTGTCTTTATTTTTTGTCCGGGAAAGCTTATTTCTCCTGCAACATGTTGACGCTACACTCATTTCAGCGTCATTGTTCTAAACCTGATAAATACGCACTTCCTGCAGGTGGCCAACGTTGATATTATGACGTAAGTCTGTGCCAAATAATCCTCTGTACATGCAACAGGAAGTGAAGGCTTCAATAATTCATATATTATATTGTAAATTCAATGAGGCATCATTTCAGGATGTTGTGTACTGTAATATGTGTTTACAATGGGTGACTAGCAGGGGGGTAGAGACTGTCTTGCATGGGAAGATTGTTGTTAGCATAATCTTGTTTACCGAACAATGAATAAGTGAGTAAAAGCGTTCATTCTTTGAGCAACAAAGTTCAGGCTTGAGTTCGACAACTATGTCATTAAGTCGAATTCAGTGTGGTGGAGCAAGGCCTCGCCGATATGGGATTTTTGGGGCCGATACCAATATTGATATTTGGGAGAAAAAACATCAGATACCATTTATAGTATTTATAGTTTACCAGTAATATCTGTGCATATCTGTGATAAAAATGAGCCACTTCTGATGTTCACTTGATACGCTAATATCGGCCGATATTATCGGCTGGCCGATCAATCGGTCGGGCTCTAGTTACAGTAATTCTAGGGATGTGAAGCATTTCAAAATCCTCAAAGATTTAATGTCACAATTAGTAAAATAGTAATACAGATAATGGCACTGGTGGACTTATTTCAATTGCAGATTTCTAAGCGTTAAAGTGGATTATTGTAAATACAGGGTCTTAAATTAGTATAACTATGATTGAGTCAGGAAAAGGCCTCTTAAAAATCTGCTTGTTCAAGAGTGATAAACACATCATTTATGGAGTTGAATCTCTCTAACCCCCGTAGTCAGCATTGCAAGCCTCGACTAACCCGTCATAGTGGATTTTGAGACTCCATAACCCCCCGCCCCCATCCCCGCCACCCACCCACCCACCCAACCACACATCCCAAAAATGGACCAAAGGTTGTGTCATGTGGGATTATTCCCGGCTCACAAAAAAAAAAAAAAAGGGAAAAGAGAGCAAAGATGTGAATGTCATTTCAAAAGTAGGTTGAGCAAGTCAAAAATAGCTTCAAAGGCCTCCGACTTGAGAACAAAATCCCAAGAGTAAGTCTTCTGAGGTAGGAAAAAAAAGGCGATTTGATGAAGGTTTTTGCACATTACAACATACCTGCTGCTTGCTCGGCGGCATTTTATTCATGAAGTCTATCAGTATACAAGAAGAAAATGCAACAATGACTCTGTATTTTTTTCCAAATCAAAGGGATTTTGAAGACTAAATGGGCATTCTTTGTTCTTTCATGCCCGGGGAAGACACTGTCATTACAATTTAGATGTATTAATCTTTGTGTTCTTTTTCCAAGTTAAAATGATTAAATTGGGTAAAAAATTGTTCAAAAGAAACGATTAACCTTTTTTAGGATCTTTATATTTAAGTTCTAAGGCACTGGCTAATGTTTTTAATTGAGTCTCGCCTCTGTTATTTGAAAAACCTTACCCTGCCTTACCCTTGGACTTCTTTTTGGCGCCATCCAGCAGGAAAAAATTACAAGTGGCGGGCAGTGTGAGAGCTGTAAAATTGTGTTAACTTCAGGAACACGAGGATCACCATGTGCATCCTTCACTTTGTCTGTCAAAGTCCACGGCTTATGAGAGCACTTGGCTACCAGCTGCCCTCCATGTAAGACTTTCCCTCACACCAGAGCGAGGCCCGGGAAAGGGCATCGCAGAGCGCTGCCGTCCCTGCCCATCCGCTCGACCACCTGTTTGACATTCTGGCCTCTGCATGAGGGTCCAATGCAGCAGAGGCTGTGATGCTTCCCTGAGCAGGGAGTTAAAGAAAACGACAGACAAAGCTTAGAACAGTAATCCCTCCACCGTAGTT
Organism: Labrus bergylta; assembly: GCF_963930695.1. Classification (NCBI taxonomy): domain Eukaryota; kingdom Metazoa; phylum Chordata; class Actinopteri; order Labriformes; family Labridae; genus Labrus; species Labrus bergylta. The sequence goes on along the minus strand of NC_089218.1, from coordinate 5,736,317 downwards.
GTGCACTGAATGACATTAAAACTGGATGCATGCTTTGTCTTTCTAGCGTGAAATGAAGGTCATAAAAAAAATCCCCAGTGTTGATTCTTACAGATTATCACTTGTCGCACATCTGATTGGCTCTATTTTTGCAAAGTGCAGGACAGCTGTCTTTCTTGAACCTGGCTTTTATCCAACGGCTGTGCAGATAACAATGGCCTGTTTGAGATGTCAACAAACATGGCGTCATGTGCAGCACAAAATCAGTCACAGTCACAGGCCTTGTCATATGGATTTATGTGACTGCTCTACCTTTGTTAAAAACTATTTGTTATAAGTTATTTAAGCTGGTGTTACCAGAGTAATAATTGTCGCTGCACAGAAATCTTAAGGGTAACAACAAAAGCCAGACCGATTTATTGGCCAGCCGATAATACCGGCCAATATTATGATATCCAGTGACTATCGGCATCTGTTAATTTTATCCCAGATATGTGCCGATACAACTAGAATTTATCACCAGTCAAATAGCATTTCATTTAAATTTGTTTTACACTAGCAGAGTGTTCTGTATGGATAACAACCACCATGATGACTGTCTAGAAATTCAAGCGGTGATGCATGTACATGCGCAGTTAGTTTCCAGTTTTGATTGACAACTGCATTTGAGGGATCAGTGCAACAAATGTGAATTTCCATACCTACAGATCGAAAAGATAGATCTAGGAAAGATATCAGCCGATATATCGGTATCAGATTTTTCTCCCTAATATCGGCATCTGACCCAATATCCGTCGGGTCCGTACACACAAAGAAACATGATGCTAAACAACACATTCCGGCCACGAGCTTTAGCTAAACTTATAAGGAAGGGAATTTTTGTCTAGAGAGTAATGGGACAGCCACTTTAATTAACCTGCATTCCCCTCAAATCTCAGTGAAAGCACATTGAGAATGAGCCTCCATCAAAACCTATCCATCATAAAGTTTTAGCAAAGACAAATATTTGAAATATGAAAGTAAACTCTGATGAGATTATCTCGAGAAAGGCGCGAAGGGATGTGGTTTCAAGCTCATTAGATTTAGACCCAAACCTAAAGTTCACTGAGCTCATAATGCACTCCTTTGATCAGACATTTACAGTCTGCATTTGGCTCCCTGTTATCCCCCCCCCACGATTCCAAGGACTCAGCAGTATCAGCGCTATCTGCATCCCCCCACCTGCTCCACTCGGAGCGTCTGTGGGACCAGTTGTTCCGTTTGGGTCAGCTACTTCCACTGACTGCAAATCCCCCTCCCCCCCTATGTTTGAAAGCTTTATGCTTCTTTATTGCTTAATTAGTCTGCTACTGCTGAGTTAGGTCAGATGGGTTATTGCACGTGAAAATGTTGAATATACATAAATCTAGTCCTCAGGGTTTTAAAAAGGCTTTGTGAAAACTGCCTTTTGTTTTTGGAGTTTTTCAAAAAGAGTGCAATGGATTCAACAGCAGGCCCTTACATTTAGAGCTAAAAGCCTGTTAGACAAATACCATTCCAGCATCATCATCCCTGGTTTGTTTTTAACCCAGTTAGTCGTCCCTTCTGCTGACCAGAGATTCTACAGTTGAGAGCTTCAGCTTTAAATGGTTTCTAACTAATTCCTGTATAAAAAAAAAAAATCACCCCTGATTCACAGATGTGAATACTTCTGCGTGTACACCACCCACTTGGTTCTCACCTCCAGGAAGTGATGACACCCTGTTATGCCACAGGGTTGCTTTTCTGACAGCGTCGCCTCTTGATTACACCAAAGGTTTAAAAAGAAGCCCTCTGAGAGGAGGCGAGGAGTTGCACGTCGACTTCAATAAAATGCTTTTAGAGGAAGAAAGCAGTGGAATGGAGGAGGGAAGAAAAAAAACCCCAGCAAGGTCAATTCGACACTTTTGTCTAACTATATATTGAGGATTCAGTCGAGCCAATGTGTAAGTAATGTGACTTTTATATAGCCTGTCGTTAAGCAGAAATTCTTCAGAAGGATCAGAACCTCTGATTTATCAGACTAATTCCAACAACATCTATAATTTGGCACAAAGGAGCAGCAAATGTATGTAGTAATTAGCATTTTGAAGTTCTTCAGCTCACATCATTGAGATATTAATACAACAAGGGCCACTTAGATTGTATTATGAGTCGAAGAAAAGAAACCAAATGATGCCGCTACATAAGACACCAGCCCCTTTGTTCCCACGTGTAATCATTTCCTTTGTGAGTGGGATCAATCAGATGCTTTGTAATGTCCTTTTTTTTTTGGTTATTTTCCATTAATCCCCCATGTAGATGTGAAATCATGAAAAAGAAAATGCAATGTGTTTTCACCTCTCCTCGTCCTTTTCTGTGATAGTTATCAATGGTGTTTAATAATCATTTTTTCAGTTGCTCCTCAAACACAGCTCACATGCATCCACTGAGAGATTCATTTTGATTGAATCTGCAGTGCAAAAGAAAATAGTTTAGAAGTAGCCCATCACCGGATGCTTACCTTAAACTTGGGGTTTAATCATCCCTACATCTCAGAACTTTCCTGACAGTGATCACCTATTTTTAGTTTCTTGATATTTATATCAAGTTATTTTTCTACGGGTAATCTGCAAAAAGTAAACTGGTTACTTTTTGCAGGGGCCGATATCGATGTTGGGGTGAAAATAAGCCGAATTACCCTATACCGATATGCCGTCATTTGATATGCTAATATCGACCTATATTATCGGCAGGCCAATGAATCGGTCAGGCTTTGACTAAAACTAATTTGGCGTATTTATACTGACAATTTTCAAACCAATAATAGCGCTTGTTGGGTTTGTGTTCATGCCAGGGGCGTGTCTAAGGATTAGCATAGGGTGGCCACCCACCTATGGAATATGAACGGCCACCTCAGGTTCCATCCAATTTTGCTAAGCTGTGATTGGTTGGCTCTGTTGTTTGATACTGAACTTAAGTTTGTGTTTTGTTACCCTAGATAATGCATCTTTTTGTGTAATTTAATAGCAGTTTTTGCTGTTAACTTTATTTTAGAAAATGCATTTATTTCTCTTTTTAAGTTATCTTTTCCAGGAGTAAATGTAGTTATGAGGGCTATATATAAGTTGTATGTATATCATTAGAAGAGCTAGTTTATAGAAGTTGTGTGGCATCCATCTGTTGTGTTGAGCCTAGTCGGTCCACTTTGTTTAAAATCAAAATATTGACTGCAGGAAAAATATTTCAACCAGGTTTTTTTTCCATAAGTAAAACCTTGCCAAAAGTCAAACTTACTGGAGATATTACTTAATTCATACCGCTCTTCTCTGTTTAAAAATACTTATCAGAGAAGCCTGTGCTGCGTGATGTATTTAACGCATTCTCAGTTCTGTCTTTATGAAGGTATGGGAAAGTGCTTTACCCAAAATCCTTCATCAAAACTGCATTTCATATTCTCCAAACTCATGGAGGGGATTAAATGTCCTCATTTTGTTTCTACTCTCGCAGTCACTGAAAGTCGATCAGGATAAAAGTGTCAGCCAAATGCCTAAATGTAATATTAATGTGTTCTTTTTCTCCCTTTCAAAAATAAAAAATCTAGTCCACCATCATTATTTCAGTAGTATTCTTTTATTGGTAAATGAAGTTGGTTCAAGTGACGACCAAGTAAATGATGATTGCGGTTTAATCATTAGCATCAATCCGGCGAGTCAATCATTTAATTCAGCTTTACCTCAGCTGTATTGGGGAATTAAAGCAGCAGGGTGGCTGAGGTCATTGGGATTCAGAGCATGGGTCTAACACAGCCCGCTGCGAGAGAGGGGGGCATGGTTCAGCAGGCAAACGCATATGTCATGTCACAAGTCTATTTGCTGTGCAGCGCCGGAAAGGCCATAAAAATAACCTTTAAGGAAGAAATTTTAGAGCCATCATTCTCAAAGGCGAAAAAATAGAGAAGGAAACCTTAGTTCCCTTAAGTCTGTCACTATATATGAGAATTCAATGTCACTGGCAGGATGTTTTTTTTTTTTTTACAAGGATATGTCTTCCCTCAACCGTGACAGATGCATGGAAGTCATGTTCATCTTAAGTCTAATGACAGGAAAGGCTTCACCTTGCACATCATTTCACATGCTTGGGTCATCAGCTGTAAAATACATGGACATAATCTCAGTGACGACACCCATTGGTTTCTGAAGGGTAGTTTAGAAGCTCAACGATGGTGGTGGCCATATTGGAAATGCTGTCCCACTAACTTAGATGGAGAGATGATGGATGGATGGATGGATAGATAGATGGAGGGATGGGTGGATGGATGGATAGAGAGATGGATGGATGGATAGTTGGATGGATATATAGATGGATGGATAGAAGGGTGGATGAATGAATGAATGGATGGATAGATAGATAGATAGATAGATAGATGGAGGGATGGATGGATAGTTGGATGGATATATAGATGGATGGATGGATAGTTGGATGGATATATAGAAGGATGGATGGATGGATGGATGGATAGATAGATATATGGAGAGATGGATGGACCCCCACTGCCCCCCCTCCCCTAAGTTTATATTAACTCGAACAAATACTTAAAGAAACCCCTTAATAAATCAATGTGCCCGACTGTCAGTCAAATCACTTGTAAACATGTTATATTTCTGTCAAAATTGGCCATTCAACATTGGACAAATTGGGGATTACTTGGCTATTACAACCAGCCTCATGTGGACTCACGAGGAACTGCAGTATTGTGGGGTTGTGAAGCACTAGCTCAATTTTTCAACGCTGCATGTTGCTTCTTGGTTTTTTACTTCCTTTTGCTGTACAGTATGTGGTCAAGGCAGTATGCACATCTTTATGGAATGGTTTAGGCAGTCAGCACTCGCACGGCAATGGCTATAGGGGGAAAAAAAAGTCTTGGTGGAAGTAATAAGGATGAGAGACTTGATGTCATTGAAGAAATGTTAGACAGGGTAAGAAAACAATATCAGGGGATCTTTAAATATTAACAATATTTCCTCAAGCTTAAACTAAGTGCTTTTGCTGACACATTACTGCAGACAGTACTCGGGACACAAAACCCCATTGGTATTGAAGTCCTGCCCTGTTGCACTCCTCACCAAAGCTTTGTTTTTCTTTTATTCCTTACATAACTACGTCTGTTCTTTCCTTTTGTACACCTGAGTGAAACAGCGGGAATGCCTCCAAGGAGAACTGTCCAAAACAGAGTCTATTAGAGTGTGTGCGCCTTTTATCTTTATTTGTATGGTTTAATGTGTCTAGACTACAAAGGCACACAAGTCAAAGAGAGAGTTTAGGGAAGCAGTGGAAGATTAAGAGACAAAGGCGTTCATGTTGTTGTTGCCCATAACAGCGCAATGGTGGTATGTAATATGTGGTGCCAAAAGTCAAGCTGCCATCAGACAGACTGGTGCATTGCTATTTAAGGATACAGGTTTGCTTGGATCAGACCATCTATGGAGGCTGCAGATATCCGCAAAGAGAACATGTACCAACAGAACATGTTAAGACACATTTACAAGATTTAAATAAAAAAATAAGAAACCACAAAAAAATAATAGAGAAAGCCATGGACAAGAAGAGCAGCCCTTGGCAGCCAAGGATGTCAAAGTCAGCTCAACGTGACACTCAGGCCAAAGGTGTAACAGTCTCTTTGGTATGCTGACATGCATGGTGGGTATCGGAATAGAGGCAGTGAACTTGCCACCAAAGCACGTACCAGATGGCTCAATTCAAAGCCTCACACTTCTAAGTGTGGGGTGACAGGCTGCCTCGGTGGGTGGTTGATATTTCTGCTTTAAGAACATGTGACGATAATCAGCGGGGTCCGGTTTAAAGCCTTGGACGTAAAGGGGGAGGTGGCATCCCTGCTGTTATGGCATTATGAAATTAGCCATGTTGGGGGGGGGGGGGGGGGGGGGGGACTGTGATTAACCTGCTCTCATTCCCTTTCATTAAAACTAAGAAAAGTGCCTAGTGACTGGAAATTCCCAAGTCTGCTACAAAGGAGCTGCTTTTTAAGATGTATTCTTTGTCAGTGTGCGGAGGAGTGGGAACAAACAATTGCCCCGGCCGTCGCCACCTCTTTGAATGGCTCTCTGTTGCACGACAAGCAGGTTGGTGTTGAAATCAATAAGAAGATTAAAATCCTTGTTTTTATTTGTCACCCACACTTGTGCCTAGGCATGACTCACAAAGGGTGAGTTGTTTGTGTGTGTGTGTGTGATGTTCTAAGTGTGACTGAGTAAAACATGAATCGCACCGTCAGAAGCTGGATTTGTGTTTATTTTGCCCAGCAGGTTTTCTGTTTGACTATTTGTGATCCCAATATGCAGTTATTGACGTGTGTATGAGACTGATGGCTACTCCTGCTGCTAACGTTTAGCGTGACAACTAATGCAAAATGAGACAGCAGAATTTTTATTAAGCATCTTGTAAACCTTGGCAATCCATGAGTATCTACTTTTATGGGTCTAATAGGGGAGGGCAGGGTTTATGGGTGATTGTGAATGCACTATTTCCACAGTATTAACAATTCATGTCATTTAAAATGCTTCCTTATGTCTGTGGTTGCCCCTCACAATCTGTAAATGTATAGCATACACTGAGCAACAAGATTACAGCTCCCGAAAAGTGAAGCCGAAAGATTAAGAGCTTCCACAGTTGACTGGCTGCAATGGTTTACAAACTCCGCCTCCTCCATGTTAACAGATGGCAGATGGGTTAAACTTTGAAATCAAAATAGACACCAATAAAAAAACAATTCATGCACGGCTTCCATCTTCAATGTAAATTCTTATCATACTGATTCATGTCCAAGTGTTTGTTTTTCTGTGAAGTTAAGTTTTAATCAGTTATTTCATGGCATAGAAAGGTATCAAATAGAGCCCGACCGATATGATACTTTTGGGGCCACTACTGATCCCGATATTAATGAGAGAAAAATATATATACCAACAATTTTGGTATCAGACTTTTTCTTTCCCTCTAATCGATATCGGCCCAAAAAAAATCCTGTATCGGCCCCAAAAAATCACATATCAGTCAGGCCGATATAAACCCTTTAAACCCAAAATCCACTCATTTTGTTGGGTACTTTAATGCTGCTGCTTGCTTTGAGTCTATGGCTAGGCTTTTTGATATCTCCCTGTTAGTCTTTTGTAAGCTTACGATAACACTGATTAGTTGAACTTGGTGGATCCCATAAAGGAAGCTTTTTCTAGGTTCTCTGCCATTCTCCTTGCAAAACTTTAGTTCAAGTTTTCTTTGAACACACAGGAGCCTTGTATTGTTTCTTTGTTTGGATTTGGTAGGTTTGGTGATTTTATTATTCAGTTGGTGTGGGATTTTGTGTACTGTTTCAGCCTTGGCCTCGCTACCACCACTGCAGTTTTAGTTATAGTTCTTTTCAGTATGGAATGTGTAAAACCTTGAGAAAGGCACTCTGGCCAGAGCCTTATTATTTTGTTGAAACTAGAAGGAACCATATTGGGACAATGGAAGGGGCTATGCATTGCAACCTTACTATCCAGTACTATCCAGTTACTCAGTTGGCAGGCCATTGTAGTAGTGGCTTATCAATCACAGGTACCAAGGCCCTAAAGCATATCCTGCTTTATCAGCTATTTCACTCTAAATGGGACAATTAATTTAGAAAATAAACATTGTTCTGAATTGAAGAGGACTTTAAACTAGTGATTGAGACCACAAACTCATTAGGAAAATTAGATCCTAAGGTAATTTATTAACTGAGAAGTATCTTATTACAAACCGACTTCTCCTCACAGAATTGCCATATTTTGAGGATTTCAAAGAATATCGAGCAGATTCAAGGACAGTTTTTTAAACTGAGATCAGAAAAAAACATGTGTCATAAGGACTAGTTCGCCAAGAAAATAAGAATGCCAATACCATACACACATACTGCTGGTATCCCCATTACAATGAAGGATAGGGTGAGACATTTTTCATCAATCAATCAACCAAACATTATTGGTATAGCGCCAATTCATAACAAGTGTGCCCTCAAGACGCTTTACAAAAGAGAATGTGGGATAATATGCAGGAAGGATTTCTCCTTTGTTTTCCTAGTGTTCCTGTTGTCCACACTTTCTTGCCACTGAGGTGGAGGTCGGAGCAGGCCGTGCATGAATGAGGACGGCGGTGGTTGTGGGGATGACACAGTCCGATGGTGGTGGCTGGGCGTCACGCGGTGGTTGTTGGACGACACAGTCCAATGGTGGTGGCTGGGCATCACGCGGTGGTTGTTGGACGACACAGTCTGACGGTGGTGGCTGGGTGTCAGGCGGTGGTTGTTGGACAACATAGTCCGATGGTGGTGGCTGGGCGTCAGCGTCCTTGATGTGTGATAATGACAGCCATAGTTCTTTTGTCACACACCAAGACAAAAGGATCCCCAGCCAACGTACTCAGAGATGACAATGCAAATGGAAGCTGCAAATATTCCCAATGTGTCTTCAAACACTGAAAGATTACTTAAATGCATAAAACGAAAGAACAGATCCTGCATAAGAAGATAAAACATCAGAAATCACAGTCAAAACAAACTTCCCCAGTGCTTTTATCCCTCCACTCTCAGCCACTGAGTCAATTTTTCCATCACAACCTTGTCTTACCACAAAGAGCAGCGCCAATCGATTCAGTCCAGGCCCCCCACCCCCCAACCCCTGCCCTGATCCAATATTTTTTCTCTGTAATAATACCAGGTAAGCTTGCATCTTAAGTGGGATAATATTCTCTCCACCGTTAGGCAATCTTAAATTATTCACAAGCAGATATTGCTTATGCATGTCTTTAGAGCTGGGAAGACTATGCCCCGCTGCATTACTCAGCATTAAGAAATAGGGTAGAATTACATTATATGCAGACGACTTACCGTTCTCTTTCATTTTGCAATTAGACTCTTGCAAGCATCCTCCTTGTAATATATATTTACTCGGATTAAAATGAGACACCGCATCTGACCGCAGTGTTCTGTTTGACACAGAGATGCAGAATAAAAATCCAGAGTCTGTCTGTCACTTTGCATTAACGCGTCGGCGTGTCAAACTGGAGCTGAACCGAGCGGTTAAGGGTTAAGGTTGGGAGGAAGAAACCGTTGGAACAATTCAATGCAAATGTGTTTTAGCTTTCCCGAATGGGAGCTGTCACAGTCAGTCAATGTCATGATTTAGTGAGAATCCCTGTTAGAGCTGTTGTCACATTTCATCCAGAATGTGTCTGCAAACATAATGCTTTTACTTATAAGTGTAATTAAAATGGCCAATGACGCTGCATGCTGTGCACCACAGATTTTTCACTTCAACTGCCTTTACTGCATTTGACTGTCACTCGACAACATTTTTCAACCACAGCTCCCACCAAGGGCACATCTTTAATTAGACACAAGCGCGTTGTTGCCGCCGCCATCACCATCAGCGACGCCGACAACATCAAACACTGACTCCTTTTATATCTCCCCCTCTCTTCCTTTTTTTCATCCTTATCAGAAATCTCCCCTCAATCATTCCATCCGCACTTTCCCCCTTCCAGCATCACCTCTTCAGTCAAGCATGATCCTCCCTTTATGGCGAGAGAGAGAGAGAGAGACAGCAAAAAGAGAGAATCAGAGAGGGGTGGAGGGAGTGAAAAAAGGGAGATAGTAAAATACAAAAAAAAACGAGAGCTCCAAGAGGCCCAAGCCGCCTTTCATTTCCGCTGCTTGGCTATGCAGCTTTGCCCCGCTTCCACGGTTCTGGCAAACTCGGCTCCTTCCCCCTTGAGAGGCCCGTCTAGTCCACAATCTAAGGCCTTGTAATGCAGTCCCCGGCTCCACAATGATAGATCACACTACATGTGGGATGCCATTGTCTGCCTCGCTGATAAGCCGGTGCAGTCGGGGAGTATATAAGCAAAGCAAGTGCATGCGTGTGTGTGTCGCGCATCAGCCTGTGTGGACAGATGAAGGCGTGTGTAGCTACATTAGCATCCCCTGCACGTGTGTGTTGTTGTTGTTTTTTTCTGCATGCCATGAGAATGCAATTGTATGTGTGAGATCTCACTTCCCTCTGCCCACATAGGACACCCAAATCCGAGCCCTCATGCATTGTGTTGTGATTCTCTTGGAGGGTTTGAAGTTACAGAGAGGAGGTGAGTCACTCCCATGTGGAGACCTGGCCCTGCATTGTTAAACAACAGCAACAACGGCAAACAAAAAAAAGTTGAATGGTTCCGTGAGAGGGACCATGACTCAGGAAATATCCTCTAAAAAAGTAACTGCGCATGCAAATGTGCACACGCTCTGAATCCTTTTATCTGTCACTCATTTGCATGTGTGCATGATTGTATGCAAAGACAAAGAGAAAAAACGAAAATGAGAGAAAACAAAAAAAAATGACTCCCATTGTTTTTTTTGTGTGTTTTTACAATTATTTTGTTTGACATGATGTACCTTGCCATCTGTCTCTAAACAGCTGCATCCTGTTTGGCCTTGGACTGATGCATCTCCATGGTAATTCAGCATTTGCCAGAGCTTCTTTTTTTTTTTTTTTTTTTGGACATTCAAAAAGGTTACCAGACTGTGTGTGGGGAAGCAACATTTGATGCAAACTTTAAAAGGACGTTTGAGCAAATGTTCTTATATGCGCTTACAGCAACACTGCATTGTTTGTATTATATAGGGAGCAGTTTTTACACATTAAAATATGTGCTTGTAATGGAGATATGGAGCCATCAGGGGCAGTATATCCCACTTTTCCCTGATCTCATCTTCATATCAGCTATTTTAAGAATGTTGCAGCCAAACTTTAAATCTATGAGTATGAGCTGGCTCCTGATCCAAACCTTCAATAGCCCAACCCAGATTAAAACTTTGGACTAAGATGATGCACTTCCCTGTGTGTATCCAATGAATTAAGAGAACAGGAAACTATGCGGAAATGGATGTACAGCAATGCAGAGCAGATACTCAGACCAAACATAAATTTGTGACGCAATAAGAAATTGGTGGTAGGTAGGGGTGGGAAAAATTACCAGATAGTTTTCTGACTTGTGTGATACATTTACGGAAGTACCAGAATGTATTTCCCGATACTGATAGTCACTTGATATGCTGATATCGGCACATATTATCGGCAGGCTGATTTATCGGTCGGGCTCTAAATGTTATAGATCTGATCCGGCTGGTTTGTGACTGATGTATCACTAGTGCAAACACTAATTATAAGCATATTAAGACAAATAAGCCCAAATCTTGAATAACAAACTTGGAAACTCACATTTTGGAGTTAAATCTTGAACCAAAAATCACTTTGGATGTGACATACGATTGAAAATATGTCAAATCTATTGATCAAAGTCATATCTGTCGGGTGAAAAACTTCCCTGTTTCTTATTATGTCAAGGATTTCTCTTAATAAAGGATCTCCATGCTAGATTTGAATCAGGCTTTTCAACCCATTCAAAACTCTCAAACACTGAGAGAATACTAACCTGAGGAAAAAATCTGAATTTAGAATTTGACTTCTGAAAGCACCTTTTGCTGAACAAAAATGTTGTATGTGATGTGAAAGCAGGCTGCTGCTTGTTCTTATTCACCCACACAACACACTACCCCAGTCTGGCAAAGGGATATGAATACGTCCTTTATTAGTTCAGCCTGTGTGTAGATGTGCTTCTGTGTTTGTGTGTCGGGCTCCTGCGTATCATCATTGTATGCATCTTTGTCGAGCGTGTTCACGTGCACGCTTGAGTGTGAAGTCTGTTGTGTGTCATTCAGCTCGTGTGGGAACGAGGATTGAGTGTAAATTCGGGCCTGCGTGTGTATGTGTGTTATGCATTTACGACAGCTTCCTTCCTGCCTCCTCTGGGTGCCTGCGAGTCTGGTTGGTCTGAAGGAAACCTGACAGCCTAAATCACGCTGAAGAGCCAGAAACAGATGTTAATTAGCTTTAATTTGCCTTTTGTTGTTCCACTGCCAAGGCAGCACCAAAGTCTCTTCTCTGTATTTTACTGCACTGCAGCTCACCATTTAGTGTTTAAGAAAATATCACCGACATTTTCTTAAACGCATGTTTTATTCGATGTCAAAAAATGACGCTATGTTTCTTAGCCATTACAAGCTCAGATTGCATTAGAAGTCATTGTGACAGCATAGAATGTGGGGATAGATTAGATTCTAAATAGCGTCCACATTCAAATTGGGAATATCTACGCTACTACCGCAGAGTAGGAAAATGCATAGCCTGAAAATGGTTATGCACCCATTTTGGTGAAAAGCATTGGTAGATTTAAAACCATTTATTTGTCATCCAGTTGTCACACACTTAGTTAATTTGGTTGACAGGGGACGTCTCTGGATGGGGAGGTAACGTGTTGTCCACCAGCCAATGACAGCACACAGGTGAGTTTAGGAGTCGATACCATTTTGCGATTGTACGACCAATATGGCGGACGTGGACGTAGCGGCCAAATCACAGTGAGGCGAAATGTCAAGTGGATAGAGCTTGTTCTAAAACAAGGATGAACCATGGGTTGGCTTTTAACCGCTGACATGGAGTTGGGTGCTTTATGTTGGTCAGGCAGGTGTCAAACAATGGTGGTTAGCTTGTGCTAGCATGCGGTAGCTAACAGTGTTGGTGAAGGAAGTCAATGGTCATGCTACGTCCTGCAGTAAGTGTGGGCTAGGGGCCCATTTTGAATGTTTGCTAGCTTCAGCGGACAATGCTACTGACTCCAAATGTTGTTCCAAGTAGTTTTTTTAGCTCTCTGGCACCATTCATGTCGATGCTACAATGCTAATGGGTGTGTGTTTAGTCCATTGAATACCTTCCTCCTTACCTTTCAGAGTAGAGTACAAACTGATGACCATGACTTATCTTGATGTAAGTATGTTCTTTGTGCCATCAATGCATTACGTTGCTCCCATGTTTGAATCCATTGGTATTCAAGCATTCCTCAACGTCAAGGGCAGTTGCAGAGTAAGACTGTTGGCGGGGTCCAACAAGGACATTCACTGCAGTAAACGTACAGTGTGCTAGGATCTTTTAAGTAGATGAAAGAATTTAACAAGGACACAGGACTGAAGAACACAGTGTGTGTTTACAGTGCGGTATTAACTACCACATAAAGCTTCTTTTGAATGGTTGTGGTATGTGCAAGTGCCTGGATACCAATTAGCATATCATCCATGAACATTTCTGTCCCCATGAATCATCTCCGGGTCGATATTTTCAAGTCGACATCAAACAAGGGAAACCTTTGTTTAGCCAACAAAACATGCACTTACACGATTTAAGGGACTTGCTTTCCAAGCCATGTCCGTGATGTTTGAAGCGTTCCTGTTCTGATTTGTCGGAAGGTTGCCGCGGTGACCTTGCGGCTAATTCAATCCCAGATGACTATCACATTTCAATCAACGTGCATCGGCAGGAGTGGGGATAATGAGAAGTGGTAACTGGATTAGTGTTGATTCACTGATGGGGGAGATTGGACATGTGGCAGATCGGTGAATGCAACCGTTTTTGTTTATGAGAGTGGAATATGCAGCAACATGATTACCCTACCCCGAACCCGACCCCGAAGTTTGGGGAAGTCAAAGCGGAAAGGCTTTCCAGTTACTTTGAAACAATCAGAAAAGTCCCTACTTGTTTTGATACACACCAATCATTGACTTAGTCAACAAACAAGTCTTGTACTTTTGTTCTACTGAATGAGTGAATTTTGACACCAATAAGCCAATGGTTTCCAAGCTTTATCCAAGCTGTACGGCTGCTTTCTGCTGATTATGTGCTGAACTCCTATCAATGAAAGAATATCAAGTGGAACTTTTTGGGTTTTAATTTGATATAAAAACCAAACCTAATATTAAAATATACCTTAAGATAAGTGTAAACAAACAAATGTCTGGCGGCAGTAGCTTAATCTGTACTTGAATTGGGAACTGGAGGGTTGTGGACCAAATCTGGAAATTGGTCTGGTATCTGGAGAGGACCTGGAGAGGTCTGGAAAGTTTACTTCCAGAGCAGTATGAAGTATATAACTTAGTGGGACTTTTGTAGGCAGCCTCAAGTGGACACTCCAGGAACTGCAATTTATTTTTTCCAAGTTATTTTTGGGGCCAATTTGGGATTAAAAGGATAGCACAGCTGAAGAGAGACAGGAAATGTTGGGGTAAGGGAGTGGGGGATAGTTGCATTGGACATGCAAGTAACTCATTTGTAACAATTTTGTTCTTTTCCCCGTGATAGCTATAACAACTTACACTAACCTAGAAAGTAAATCGAACCTTCCTTTCACTTTAAGTACCATCATGAGCTTTAAGAACGGTATCTTGAAGCTCGAGTTGTCGCACTTTAAAAACTGATTGACATATCTGCCTCCGTGTTTTTCTCCCCTTAAATGAACCGGTATTTTTTGTTTTGGCTCCAGTTTTGTGTAGTTCTTGTTAAAATAATTGCTTTCTTGTAAATGAAAAAAATAATGAACCACGAAGGCAAAAGGGACAAAAAAACTGAAAGACAGGGAAATGATATATAAATATAAACGACTGCATGTCTCTAAAGACGCTGCAAGGCACGAATTAACGAGAGCTATATATCCTCGCGGTGCGGTCCAAAAACAAATTGGCCGCTCTAAAGAGGGAGAAAGTGAGAGCCTGAATGAGGGAGAAAGGAAAAGGATGTGTGAGAGTGGAACTAGGTAGAAAATGTGAAATAAAGACAAAAGCAAATCTGGAGCTTTTTGTGTGATTTTTGGAACATCACAGTAATTAACTCACATCTACATCAAAGCTGGAGGAGGCGGGGAAAAAAAACTCTCACATCAAGCTTTTTTTTAATAGTTTTGCCACTTTGGTTTCTGAGGACTTCAGAGAGAAAAAAAAACAGATATCTATAGATCTTAATATCTGACAACACTCAGTTCTTTATATCAGAGAAAAGCAGGTTTGATGCAGCCGTGTTCTCAAGATGTCAAGTCGCAAAATACTCCAAACAGAAGTTCAGTTGAAAACGCTTAATTGAAGGTTGGGGAGTTTGTTTTTTCCAAATGCCGAGACCAAAGGACACAATTTGCATGCATGAGTTTCAATTTGACGTGCGAATGTACATCTGTGCGGGCGCTGCTCTCAGAAGTCAAATTCTTTAAAAAAAAAAAAAAAAAAGAAGAACTTTTTTTCTGTTCGTTTCTCCTCCAGGCCAGTCACACACCGCTGGCTTTCCCTCCCTGTTCTTGAGTCGGTCTTGCAGATACAGCTATGCTAATAACGATGTGGCTAAGTGCTATGGAAAAGCATGGCTCCCCCCCCCACCACCACCACCTCCTCTCTCTCTTTCTCTCTCTCTCTCTTTCTCTGTGGCTAGCTCCAATTTGAAGGGTTAAAGTGACAGTAAGGGTGGGGGCTGGTGATGCCAATGCAATCATCTCCTCCTGAGTCATACTCCTGTGGGGAATGCGCCACCTATCAGGGGGGCAGGAGCAACAGGAGGTCATCAGCTGTCCCGCTGCACACATACTGATGGCTGTATAAAGTACAGAAACATTTCTCTAGAGGTGCCAATGAACTTTTGCAAACAATTGCTGTGCTCTGAGAGGTGGGAAGTCCTATGTCGTTGAATGATCTCGACCTATTCCACTTAGTACTTACTAGCTTTCTATTGGGGGTTTGAGGTTTTTTCAGCCACATCTTGAAGCTGTTTCCTCCAACGTCATTCTTCTTTGCTTTTAATTCTGCCACATCAAAGCAACAACAATTCCAAAAGCATTCGTGATGTTTCCAGGATGCATTAGAAATCGATAAAAGTGTATTTTCTTTCCTCTTGAGAAGTGTACCAGTTCTTACATAAAGTCATCTTTATCTTTTCCCTTTTATTTTTAAAATTAAGTTTTCAGATATTGAAATGAAGCAGGACTTTTTTTTTTTTACGTCTTATAGTTGCTTAATTTGTGCAAAAACAAGAAATATTTGAAAAAAGGCGAGCTAATTTAAACAGATTAAATAGAAATATAATGTTTTATATTCCGGCCTCAAACTTTGTCCGACATCATTGTCAAAGCCTTGTTCTTTAAGTTTTTCGTTAGCTCTGAATTGTGTTTTTCTTATTTGAGCAAATCTTTGGTTTGAGAAGCAGTTTATTGCCTTTTTTTCTTTTGTGCTCATTTTGTCTCCTTTTTTTGGTTTTGTTTAAGTTAAGTTTCAAGATTGTTCTTTGTTGTTAGTTGTTTGAATTTGTGTAGCAAATAAATCCTTGTTAATCAAGATCAGTTTTTGCTTTTGGTTTGGGGACCGGGGAAGTAACTTTCCGGGGTTTTATGTTACAAACCTGCCAACCTAGACGGGTGCGTAACAGCAAGAAAGATAAAAAAAAAATCCTTCTTTCAGTACCTTGGAGAGCTCCATTTAGCTGAATGGAGCTCTCCAAGGAACTGGAAGAAGGATTTTTTATTTTTTTTGGTCATCCAAGGCACAGTTAGCTTAGCATTTTTCATAAGTTTATTCTGCTGTATGGTCATTTGTCCATTTAGCTGAATTTCTTTTTTTTGTGTTGCCGAAACACAAATTTATAAACTTTAAAAACCTACAGAATCTGTGGTCAATTTATTGTCTTTGACCTTTCCTCATGTGGACAAATACAAGATGAGATCACACAAAACAGATGAAAAAAGATGGAGTGCAGATCTAACATGCTAGAAAAAAAATAAAATCATGAATTCAGCACCATGGACAGCGCTTTGTAACAAGGTGAGCCAAAACACAAGTTTGTTAGCTGAAATATTCAATATATTTGGTTAAAAATGCACAGTTAGCTTAGCATTTTTCATCAGTTTATTCTGCTGTATGGTCATTTGTATTTATTTTTTTTTCAACCTGGCTTTCACTGACATTTCAGCAAACATGATGGCAGATAATTGCAAATTCCACCCTGGTTTCCATTTCTGTATCTGACCACACGTCGTCATTACTTCAGAAACATGCTCTTCTTATTCATTTAAGAAAACACAAAGTATCCAAACTGTTTTTGGAGCTCTTGAAGGGCTCTTCTTCTCAACAATTATTCATTAGTGGTTCTGTGTCGAGGAGCTCTGATTTGGCAGCTTGGTCCTTTAAATGATCTGATTTTTAAGGTGAACATTGTATCCAAATTCTCCTCTGCAAATAGAACAGGTAATGTTATGATCAAGTTGTTTAAAGGTTGGGGGGGAAATGTCCTTCTGATTTCTCTTTATCGTGTAAGTCATTTTGTGAAAGTCAGCATGTGGGGGATTTCTTGTGCCAGAACTAAAACTAAAACTTCCACGCTGGAAAAAGTTCTGCCCTTTTTTATATTCTCTGCTCATGCAACACTTCAGTAGGAATTGTCAAGCAAGTGCCTGGTTGGACTGAAAAAAAAAGAAAGAAACAAGAATAACTGAATCATGTAGCGCCTTGGATTTTGTGAAGTTTTAACACAATTCCCTGGATGATCAGACGCTTCAAAAGGCAGTCATGGGTTTCTCTTGTAGCGTGCCACCTTCTCCAACCTCGCCGGCTGAGCCCCCGATTGACTCGTACATCGGATCTGATTCAGGCTTGACATTAGTTTTCTGTGACTTCTGACTGTGAGAGTTGACCACAGGCTCTTTTTGACTCACTTAATCCCCCCCGCCAAAAAAAAAATGTCAGCCGGCGTGGGCAGGAACAGAGCAGAAACACAATGGCTTTGCCAGAACGCTGAAGTAGTGATGAAAAATACGACAGGGGCTTTCGCTGTAGGACAAGAAATGCCGCACCGCAGCCGCCTTAATACAACACCAAATCTCTGAGCTGTAATGCCGTCACTCCGAATGATCGTATAGTTTTAAGGCAGTTTGGTGAATGAGGAGCAGCTGAATGAGGTTGAATCTATTGTTGGATGAGTCATTGTGTTGTTTTGAAGTGCATGGAGCTTGTCTTAATGGCCCCAGATGAGACAAAAACATTGATTTGTAGGGTGGAAATTTAAGTATGGACTTTTCTGTGCATGGATTAACAAAACTGTTGTAAACCAATTTGTAAGAAAATAAATCTGTGCTTACATCATGCATTTCCAAATGCCTAATATCCTCAGAATCTATCAAACCAAAGCCAGAAGACGATATTATAAACCATGATTTGTGTAGAATCGTCCCAATTACAACACCAGTTCCAGTATTGGGCCTCCATTACAGCTTAAATGGTATTTTGGTGAGTTTGCCAGTCAATCCTTGGATCCAATATTTTCATTAATAGCCTCCAAAAGGTCGACTGGTTTGAGGTCAATCATAATGTGACATCATAAAATTACTGAGCAATGATCATGGTAGGTGTCCAAATTGGTTATCAGGTTGGAAAACATATTATTGGATGGATTTTAAATTTGACTTCTCATAGTTGACTCATAAAGCTGTTGAACAATGGGATAATCTAAAAAGGTAGGAGGTTGCACTGATTAATACATCTTGTTTAGGGGAGTTTCAGGGGGACCAGAAGCCTTGGGCATTTGCGCCTTATTATTAAATGCTTCTGAAATGTCTGCTTGTTATCCTCCTATTATACCACAAAATACTCTCTCCAAGAGGCAAAACTATCCTTAACAAAGGCACACCGCTATGAAGCTCATCGCTTTCTAAAACAGCAACCGAGGGAGCACTGAAGGAGTGTTTTTGACTTTTTTTTTTTAATCAAGTTCTGGGCTCAGAAAGTCAGAGAGTTTTAACAGAAACGTCACATAGCGACAACATTTGGGTCTCTGTCAGAGATCCAGACTGATTATTGTGTGCTTGAAATTTTGATTGAAAGAGTATGCAAATCCTCCTCCTTATTTGCATCATTCTCTCTCTCTCTCTCTCTCTCTCTCTCTCTCTCTCTCTCTCTCTCTCTCTCTCGCAGTGGTGATGAAGACAATATTATCAGTTTGAGCTGATGTAGGGGAGCTAACAAAGCCGTCGGAGCTGTGAGGCATTTTAGATCAATTCACAGAGTGGTAAATGTAAATCCTCAGATTGTGCGTGTTTGTTTAACCATGGCTGGTGTTTCTGAAATCATTTTCAAATATGCATGACTCAAAGCAAAAAAAAAAGGAAAAGTGGAGTCACTTCAGTTTATATCTGGCAGGATGATTGATAGTGATTTATGTCATATGGTGCAAGGAAAGCTGGGCACTGATCTTAGACCGACAATATGCTGCTCAATGCTGCTCTGCAGGCCCTGGCCTCTTAAATAGATATGCTGTATGTACAAACATTAATTAAAAGGGTTTCAGATGCATGCATAGCAATTGAAAGTGCTCTTAATTAGCAGATATTAAGGTAATTTACACTAATAAAAAAATGGGCTTGCATCATTTGATACAAGTATTTGTTGTTGATAAGAGTTCAAATTCAGCTGTGAAAAAGAAATGTTTTCCATTGCACAGTTTCATGGTAGATGCTGTTCCAATGGTTGACCGATTTATCAGCCAGCCGATATTAGCATATCAAGTGACCACTGGTATCGGCAAATTTAATTGCTGGTATGCAACGATATTTTTGGTTTAATCACCAGGCAAATTGCATTTAAATTTAGTATACTTGTATTACAGTAGCAGTTCGCTTTCTGGCTGTCACCAGCAGAGGGTGCTATATGGATTACAACAAGCATCATCACTCTGCAGAGTGTCAAGCGGTGACGAACATACATGCGCACTTACTTTTTGCCCTTTTCTACGTTATATCTTTTCTTTGATTGATAACTGCATTTGAGAAATAATCACAATAAATGTGTATATCCATAGCAGTTTACTCAAACATATCAAACTTAGATCTGAGAAAGATATCGGCTGATATATTGATATTGACTTCCATATCGGCCCAAAGAATCACATACCGGCCCCAAAAATCCAACATCGGTCCGGCCCTGGTAAATAAATGTTGTGTAAATGTAGGAAATGTGAGCCACTAGTAACAAATGTTTAGTTCGTGTTTGTACTTAAAGCTTAAATTAGCAATTCATACCTCTCATGTGACGTCACACATTTATGGTACCGCCCACCTGGCTTGCAAGAAAGGCCTCCCATTGCTTCACGCTAACTGAGAAGTTATCTGTCTAAGTTGCCATCTTCGAGTTTTCACCAGTTTTATTTTGTTATACTTTGAATGAAAGACGGTTATCATTCAACGTGCACTAACCGACATTGAGCATTTTGCGGGTATCGTGTCAATAATGCCATTAAAAGTAGATGAGTAGGTTAGATGACGCACAGGTGTGCAATTGTTTCCTAGGTGTAAGAGGATTAAGGTTTATGGCCCAATGTAGGCTAAATATGTACCCTGAAAGGCCAGCTGCAGTACCTGCTTCAGTTTAAGGAATAGACTATGAAATTTGGAATGTAGGGCATATGTGAAATGAAAACTTTCTGCCTCCAGAGGGAGCTGTGCAAAGTGTTAGAAAATTGCCTCAAGTGATGTTGGTTGAGTCAATGTTTGTTGCAGCAGAAGGGGTGTCGGTTTTAAGAATGATGCAAAAACGTGATGCAAAAAATCTGGGGAAAAAGAAGCGAGCTCATCGGTTGCACGAAAGCTCATCTCTGCTTGAGGAGCATTGCCAAACTGTTAGAGCGTAGGTGCATTGTGGGTTACCACATTTTGTCAAGGACGAATGAAGCATCTACAGAAAAAAAAAAAACTCTTTTTTTTTCTTAAGCTACACCTTTTTAAACCGTCTCTAAAAGTAACTTAACACTGATTCTGTCCGGTATCAAAGGTAGAGACGTAGGTATCAATTGCATTAAATGAAACATCAGTGATGCAGGTATTTTGGATAATATGAACAGAAAAGGTCCAAGCAGAATGTAAGTAGTTTTAAGGGCTAGCAAAAAAAAGAGCTTTGTGCAAATATGT
Source organism: Labrus bergylta (assembly GCF_963930695.1). Taxonomy (NCBI): domain Eukaryota; kingdom Metazoa; phylum Chordata; class Actinopteri; order Labriformes; family Labridae; genus Labrus; species Labrus bergylta. The sequence continues at coordinate 5,715,443 of NC_089218.1, read as the reverse complement.
ACTCCCAGAGAGTCATAATCAGTGCTCGCAGATTTTAAATCTGTGAGCATGGTTTTGTAAAGCTGTGGGAACAGATTTTACATTGTGGGCTTTGATCTGTAAACTGCAGTCACAGATTTGTAAACTATGGGAATGGGTTTGTAAACTGTGGGCACGGTTTTGTCTTTAAAGCTGTTTCTACATAACATATTATGGACTCATCTTTTTACTCCAAAACCTTTTGTTTTGGGCTTGCTGAGATTCAGCTAACGTTAGTGTTATATGAAGTAAGAAAGTGTCCACAGATTGCAAATCTGTGCGCATGGATTGTAAACTGTGCTCACTGAGTTGTGAAAACAGAGATTTAGACATGGCTTTAGACAAGGTGAAGCGTAGGTTACTGTATGAAACATGAACTATACAATTAGTCCTGCGATCCACATGCACACTGGTGTTTTTCTACCGCTACACAAGTTCACTCACAGGTCAGACACATGCCTGCAGCCAGCGAACTTACAGACACTTCACTCAGCATGTGCTCATCATAGCTCCTCACTTATGAAGCTGCCTTTTCCAAAAAAAGGAAAGAAAGAATGAAGCTGTATTCCATTAAGTTGAGCCGATCTGGGTAATACTTACTCAGGGAAATTACGTATTCCGCAGGCGACGCCTTCTTGATTTCCTCTGGGTGTTAAAAAAAAAAAATAAAGAAAGAGAGGAAGATGGAACCGAGAGAGACGGGGGACGGTGGGGGGAAAATTAAATTACGCCTAATTACCAGAGCAATCGATAGTAAATTGAGTTGATATGCATCCTTCATGACTTAACTAGATATCAGATCGCGCGGGTAAGCAATGCATTGTAACAGGAGACGATGGCTAAAAGGAGATGCAGTTGACTCTGTCAGGAAGCCAAAATACATCAAAGTAGAAGCCGGGGACGTCATTCTGAATGTCACTTTTAATTGAAAAATAAATAGGAAGTGGTGTTGCCTGAGGCTACAAATCTTCGCTGTGGTATCATCTACACAATTTCTGTCCGAATTATTATTCATCAAGCAAAATTTGCCCTAAAAAGTAGACAGGTGAAGTTATATGACCTTAGTGCTTTTTGTGTGGAAAGCTACTGGGGGAAGTGACACAGCAGAGCTCCCTGGTAATTAGAGGCAGGACCGTGTAAGCAGAAGGTCGGAGGTTTGATGCCTCCGATGACCGCTGAGTTCGTAACTGTTGAAATGCCCTGAAGCTACACACTGCCATGCTGCTTTTAGATGGCCCTGCATATAAAGATGGACAGCGCCTCTCACTGTTTAAAAGTGACGCCAAAACACTCCAGAGGTGGGCGGTGACATCTTGTGCTGTGGTGATATGATTTGGAGCCAAATTCTGCACAGTAGGGATTCGTCAACACAACAAAGATCCCAGAGGTTGGTTAGATGACCAGTGGAACACATCGATGGAAGGTTGAATCACTGGAGTGTGAGTGCTCTTTACATCACTTCTTGCCATGCATAATGATAATGCGATCCCGACCGATTTATCGGCCAGCCGATAATTTTGGCCGATATTAGCATATCAAGTGACTATCAGTATCGGCTGCTTTTATCCCAGATATACACCGATATTACTAGATTTATTCACCAGTCAAAAAGCATTTCATTTGAGTTTCATTGTATCACACTAGCTGTTCTCTTTCACCAGCAGAGGGCGCTATACAGATTACAACAAGCTTTATCGCGCTCCAGAGTGTCAAGCGATGGTGTACGTACATGCACAATTACTTTCCAGTTGAGTAGCCATTATATCTTCATTATATATCTTTTCAACAAGTTTTTGATAACTCTAATATTGATATCGGTATCGGACCCAAAAATCACATATCGGTCAAGCCCTAATAAGAAATAACCATTATAACAGAAACCATGTGGGAGAACATTTTATTCAACATGTATTTTGGTTTCAGCGTTTGACGCATGTCCCATGACCCATATCTGTCAACATGGAGGAGGCGGGCTTTATGGCTTATACTGCAGCCACTCACAACGGGGCCGATCGGATTGTTTCGTTTTCCCTCTTAGGGGAGCTGTTGTTTCATTATTTAAAAAAAGAAAAGAAAAACAGCCTGAGGTGTGAAATGTTCGCACAATAGAATTTGAAATGTGTAATTGCAATTGCTGCTGCAAACCACCCAATGACAATGTTAATGTAACTGACCTCATGGTTGCACTAAGACGTGTTATTTTGCCTTAGAATATTAATAACTCATCTGGAGCTGTACAGCAGGCATCTTTTAACAGCAGAATACAAAAACCTGGTGAATACTGAAGTAAATAAACAGAAGAGAGACTTAAAAGAAGAAGCAAATATTAACACTGCAAGGACAGTCTGACAACATTTTCAGTGATATGAGGCCTTAATTTATCTCATGCTACATTATCGCCATTGTAACAAAGATTAGTATACCATGGAAAAACATAATGCATTTTGTACAGCTTGGTGGAGAGGAGTTTTTAATGCACTCATAAATGATAGAGAAACACATTACATTATTTATGTTTAACTAGCATCATTTGCAAAGGATGTAAAAAAAAAAGAAAAGACATTTATTGACAGCTTAAACCGGGTAATTTTATAAGGTAAATGTTTATCTACCTGAATGAGTAGCTGGCAGTTTTATCTTGTGTTTACACTGAACACACATTAAATGTATTCAGGCAAACAGAATACTAAAAAAGGAAACACTTGGGAATAATGAAGTCTTTAACTGGAGCTATTTATTCTGCAAGCTAAGTAGCAACTGTTGCTAAGCAAGCACGATTCCCAGAATCTCCCATCAGCATTTCCCTAAAAATACACCTGCTTGCTAACGTCTTCATATTTATCTAATTTGCTATTTAAGTCATGTGTTTGTTTAAGCTAACAAACAATCTCAGTGAGGTGTCCAATTGGTTTCCGAAGCCAAACAATGGCGGTCGCCATACTGGGAAATATTTCTAAATCTAACTTTCAATCAATCTAAAAACATGACAAAGAGGTTGGGTGGAGGCGTGCCTTTAGTCACCTGGCTGACAGCTTAAACTCAGCAACCTGTCAGTAAGATCAGCCATGCCTCTAGTCATTAGGTTATAACCAATATAGGATTTTTGGGGCCGATATTGATATTGGTGGGGGTGGGAGAGAAAAATATGATGTCGATATATCTGCCGATATCTTTTTTCGATCTGTGTTTAATCTGTGTTTTATCGCATGTACGTGCATCATCATCAAATGAAATGCTATATGGCTGGTGAATAATATCTGCGAATGTCTGTGATAAAATTAGCCAATACTGATAGTCACTAGATGAGCTAATATCGGCCGATATTATCGGCTGGCAGATAAATTGGTCGGGCTCTCGTCATTCATAGGCCTGAGCAGTTGAAGAATATTCACCCCCATTACAGCATGAGCCTATGAGGAATTAACTAATCAGACCAATACTTTTAGTCATTATGACATTTTTGTTTCTGCTGCAAAAAAGGGCCTTTGAGCCAGCCTCAAGTGGACATGTGAGGAATTTCAGTTGTTGGCCCTTCCAAATTGGCTTCTGTTTGTAAACACCAGAGGTTGCTTATTGGTTTCAAGTTAGCACTGGGGCACTGCTGAGTCTTGGTCTCTCATTTCATACCTGTATATTAGCCATTCTCAGCCTTTATATCAAGTGTAGCACAAATGCTAACTTTTGGCTTAATGACCATCCTCATAACCAAAACCAGCTCAGACCCAAAACCAGCTCAGACCCAAAACCTGCTTTAGACATGCTTCAGTTATGTAACATAAGAGAGATAGGAAGAAACTCTAACCAACACACCAAGCTAAACAGGGAGGCTCATTCTTTCCTCATGGCTACACCTTGCTTCACCTAAAACTGGATTATAACTCCAAGGTGAAATGACGTGGATGCCAGGGCCACTAAATCAAACGTGACCCACACTTTTGTCAAATGTAAATCGCCATAGACACAGCTCACACTGGAGTAGGGATTGTGAGGGACTAGAGAAAAAGTTGCACACATGTACCCTGAAAAATATTCATCTTCAAGTATTCGAGGCATGTTGCGGTCTCAAACAGAGTTTGACATTGAGAGGATGCTGGCTGAATTCCACTCTGTAAGCATGTTGGAGCTGTATGGCCAACGGCAGCAGACTGTGGTAATGCATTAAAGAAAGCCATTCACTCCCAGGTGTAAATCTGTGTTTAAAATGTGTGTGCGCATACACACACACACACACCAATATGGCAGTCTCACTTCTTTACTGCTTGTTTGCTGAACTGCTGCAGCATCCTGGCGCTGCGCCCTGGAGCGGAATCAAAATACTGTTCAGCTGTTAGAAGTTACAAAAGAAAGTCCCATAACTAGTTTGGTCAGACAGTAAACGTTACAATGCTCTAAAAACTGTCTGCAGTGTAAACGCAGGCTGGATGCTGGAAAGTATACAAAGGGAGCTGCTGACCACCCTAGCAGTGCATTTTAGGGTTGTCAGATAAATTCTGGCAGTTGGTTTGTTGTTTCATGAGGAAAGAAAGCCAGCATATTCCAATTGTTCTCTATTTTAGCTGAAAATAAATGACACATTACTCTATGTAGACAGACACAAAAAGCGAGTGATTAATTAATAGTGGGATCTATGTGCCGATATCCTCTTTAATATTTAAGGTGGTACACATGCCACCTTAAATAATTGAGTTTAATTAAATTCAGCATTGAATTATTAACACCGGGCAGTCGTCTGCCGGAGTCTGCTCGGACAAGCTGGGACTTGCAAAATGAATGCATGCTGGGAAAGCTAACAAGTCTTTTTCACTGACACACACACACACACATGCATAAATACACACCTTTATTTTCTCAGTTGGAGCTGGTCAGTGGCCAAAGGCAGTAACTGTACACTGCAGCTCCCAGGTGCCAAATGGTGAACGGATCCAACACTCCCTCCTTGCTGTGAACAAGCATGTGTTTTTTGGCATGAATCTATCTTCCACACACACACACACACACACACACACACACTCACACACCTGGATCTGCTCAGTATGACTTTAAACCACCACAATTATGCAGCAATAACAACACAAATTGTATCACCCTTTGCATTCTCGAGGAAGTGATTCTTTACACACATTTGAAAAGCTAAGCAAATTGGAGCCAGTTTTCATTGTTTAAAGTCCTCTTTGGAGGCGAATAAGGATTTTGCATTCACTTAAATGAATTTACAAAACAAAAGGAACAAACATTAATTCAAACAATAGGTTTAAGCAAGATTTATGTCCTGTATTACAAGACAGGCCGTTCTCCCCCAAAAATGCTGCAACGGCTACCGCTAATAATAAAACTCTATAAGTGTGATGTGGGCAATAAAGCCAGTATTATAAACTCAACTGCAGTGGAACCAGGATCATATTTTATGTGCTATTATCTTCCACTTCCACCAAACTCATTACTTTTTTTTTTTTTTGCTGCGTGTCTTTACTCTCACCAGGTGCTGAAAAACTGTTTCAGCTCCAGAAGCAGAAAACCCGCCTGTTAAAAAAGATATGCCTAGGAGCTACAGACCCTTCAAATATCTTGCACATGAGGACAATCTTAAGGTGCTTCTTAGTGTTTCTCCCAAAATGCTTCATCTTGCAAGTAGGAGCAGATATCTAACTAACAGCGAATCAAAACGAGGCGGCGCCCCGGTAGAGTTGTATTTTTCTGCACAGGCTTTATCTTCGAGGTATTTAAAAGCCAGTGGGTATTATTTTTAATGATTGTTTATTGAGACTAATCTGCCACCTTAATCAAAGGGACCTTTGCAATCTGCAGCGTCTGGCACATTTTTTTCCTTGCTGTTTATGCTGCTGGCTGTTTGCACCGCACCTAAAGAGCATATATCAGCCAAATGCATTTTCAATCACTCGCCGAGTGGATGGGGATAATTATCTAGCGCTTCACAATCCATTTGCGTCACCCGTTCCAAATATTTACACCCCCGTTGGCTGAAGGTCACCAATTGGACGACGATAATGGGATAGGGCGACATCTAAAGGGACGTAATGACTCAGTGACAGAAGGTGTTGTGGGGCAGGTTTTTCCATTTGGATAGATTTGAAAGACATGACAAAAGTGAGAGGTAGCTTTACGCCGAACAAACAAGTGAATTATGCAGGGAGGCGTCATTTATTTGTAAGCCTCCGGGGTGACTCACAAATCCAGTTGTGGTGGATGAAAGCGCATTGTACGTTTAAGTTCTGTAGAGCAGTTGGTGTGATGTGAAGGTCTGCAATCTTTTCTGTACACTTTCTCTCTTCTTTTCATCCATCAAATTGGGAAAATCTCAGAAATCTTCTGCGGCCAGGCCAGTAGAGGGTCCCAGGGCAGTAGGGAGGCCCCAAAGGCTGATAGACTTAAAGCCACAGCAGTGGCTCAAAATGTGCACATCTTGCAATGAAAGTAGGAAACCTCCCTAAAGTGGCCCCATCTTACAGTCTTCACTCATGTAAAAGTAAATGACTGAATGAATCTTGTATCTTTGCCATCACATTATGTATTTGTGACTAATCCAAATTGTGTATCCCATTGGATCACAAACTGATAAAAGTCATTTTTTGTCCAGTGACATTTTCCTTGAAACAATCCCCATAAACCCTTCACCCTTAAATGCTCGGCTATAAATTTTTGAAACACTTCCATGAAATTTGTTGAAAAAGTTTTTCGAAATGGAGAGTCTTTGGCTGTCCTTGGTTCAAGTCAGACTCCGATGAATCATGCATTGGATCAAAGCGGGGGCTGCCATCCTTGTGGGGGCACAACACTGTCTGCTGCTGCCGACATCCCACCTGCCGCCCCGGCGTCAGGTGGAGGATGTCACCACTGCGACTGTCCCCTGCAAGACCAAATCCTACAGTAGTGGGCATTACTTAGTCTTCCCAGCGACATGCCTCTTCCTCACTCCACTGCCTCTGCAGCTGGTACTTGTTGGCGCCCATCTGTTAAGGGTATTGTTTATGTGGCTGGTGATCCAGAACTCATTACCATCCCACCTTCCCCTATACACTATTGTTCTTCCCTCTAATATGTCTCTGATGCAATCTGTCCTGAGGTGTAGAATTTTTATGCAGAAGACTGGCTAAGGATGAAATAATAGAATGTTCCAGATGTTTAGACCAGGGAACAATGTCAGGAATTGTGGATTGTTATTTCAAAGTTCTGTAAGTCCTTGAAAAAGACATGAATAATGGAAACTTGCCAAACATGTCCAGGATCACATTAAGTTGGCTGATCATCACTCAGAGCTCTGCGAGAGGAGGTTCCAAAAGAGAAGATTCTTAAGTGACAGGTCAGGGTGGTCAAGTGGCAACTTCCGAATACCATACTAAATAGTAAGTATGCAAAGTTAATGCTTTACACTGTAATGTTGCATGGCAACAGCATGATAACATGGATATGTGCCAATGCGCTATTGAGTTAACGGATTGGTCGAATCCCAATCTTTGCAAATCTGACAACCATCAATTTAAATTTCAGTATTCATAACTCACTTTCCATTTCTTGTCGTTGCTTGTTGAGTGATGGATTATGACGAACAAATAATTTAAAGGGTTTTTATGAGGGGAGCCTAGAATCCTAGACGTTTAGTTTGGTTATCTTAAGGCTAAAGTAATCCCCTTTATTATGTAAGAATACATTTTGGATATTGTTTTTTTTAACTGTATTGACATTGAACTTCCTTCATTTACATGACTGATGTATTTAGGGGTGTCTACGGGGTGGCCAAACTGTGGCACTGACTAATGTTGAGTTGGCATATTCTAACTCTAAAAGAAACACAGAGATATACTGTACATCTCCTAAGCTTAATTATTTATATTTGACAAAGCAAATAACCTACCACAGTTAAGGATTTTGGGGTGGCCAATGAAAACTTCAAAGGGACCCCTGCCAAACCCCTGTAAGCACGCCCCTGGCTGTATGTCCAGTTAATTGCAGATTGAGTTATGACCCTTTTTGTTGGTGCAATGCACCTTCCAATTAGCCATTAGCATGAAAACTTTGAAGTGTGAGTCATATTGTGTGTGTTTTATTTTTTGTTGCCTCTTTCGATGAAGGTCATCACATTATATTTCTGCTTCGGTTGAGTGCAAAGTAAAAGGTTGGACGTTAAAGTTCTCTTTTCTCTAGCCTTTTGAAACTACTTTTAACCTTAGATATTCACCAAATGGAATTTATTTCTTACCACTGACAATTGGAGCATTGTATATTCAAATAAGCTCAGCGTTTGATGTGTATCTTTGTTGATTTGGCCAGTATGCAGTCATGGAAAAAAAGGTCAAAGAGTATATGCCCATGAGAGGAATAGTTATTTTTCCAGTTGTTTCACCATCTACAGTTGCCTTGACTTGTCACAAAAATGATCGTTTGTCAATTTCAAGCTCAAGTAGACTGTTGAACAGGCAGTGAGTGTAACCCTTTTTTTTTGTTTCAGAAACATGGCTTGTATCTCATTTAAAGCCAGACAGGAACAAAATTGTTAGTAGCTGACACTGTCGCCCGTTCTCGATGACAGAGATGTACTTCACAGCACATGAACGCTGCTGACACTTCACTGCATTAGCCGGATTCCTAAAGTCTCACATCTACCATATGAGAAAGTCTGCCGGCCATGTTTAACCACTCGGAGACAGATTCTATGCTGTATTGTATCCTTTTTTTTCTTTTGAGAAGTGTTCTTCAGCAGCTTCCTCTATATAGTTTATCTCTCTTCATATTTATTCATGTGAACATTGTCAAAGTACAAATCAGGCTTTCAGCTCTGCCTGCCGCCGTCTTTGCCCAAGGAAAGAAGCAAGTATTCATGTAAGCAGCTCCATATCCTTGCAAAAGGGCAACGGATAAAGGCTGAAATAAATAAAAAAAAAGAACTCATGTTTTGAGAACTTTATTGGCCACATGCATATATTGGCTGTTCAGTTAAACTAAAAGTAGCAAAACAAGAAGCAACACCAAAAGGAACAGACCTGTAATGGGGCCATATTTTTCATTGCTTAGGAAAATCAGTGGACCTATATGGAACTTTATGGGGGTGGGGTTGGGATTATAGGCAATGGGGCGGGTGAGATCATTGATCAAAAGCCTTGTGGCCTGAGGAAAGACACTCTGTCTAAGATTTGCGGGGGGAGCTAGGAGAAGAGCTGCTACTCCTTCTGCTGCTACAGTTGAGGTGGTTTGGGCATCTGACTAGGATGCCAACTGGGAAGCCTCCCTTTGGTGGTTTTCCCAGCACGCCCAACTGGAAGGAGACCCTGGGTAGACCCAGAGTTCGCTGGTGGGATTATATATCCTGTCTGGCCTGGGATTGCTTCGGAATCTCACAGAATGAGCTGGAAAACGTTGCTGGGGAGAGGGAAGTATGGGTTGACTTACTGTACTTTCTGCCATCCCCAACCTTTGGTTTCCTCTTTATTCCAATTCTCGTTGTTAAAATAAGAACGACAAATCCAGAAAAAAAGCCAATGAAACCAATGTTTCTTCATCCATCCCTCTTTATTCTTAAAGTGGCTCCAGGTTACTGTTTACCAACCACAGTGTGAGTTTGTTGACACTCAATCCCTCTGCATATAGACGACGGCACTCTAGTTTGCTTAATTAGTGCTGATGACAGTAATCAACCCGTACTGATGGGCTTATCGGAAAGTGAACTGTGCCACATTGATTAGCCATCTATGCTGCATTTGATACAGCATACCAGTCCATTCATTGGCAGCATGCCATTCTTACTAGAGCTGTTTGTTTTGTTGCCCTTGCAAAGCACAGTAAGCTTTCTTTTTTTAAATGGACTCAGCTCTTTCTTTATCCTCACACAAACTTCATCGGCTGTTCAGAAATCAAACAATTATTAGCCCATCAGGTTGTTGTGTACAGCCCCAGGTCCCGGGTGTATATATATATATATATATACTGTTGTGACCACTCCACTAAACACTCTCGGAGCAAATTGCTTCAGTAAATACCCTGTGTATATCTTAACAGGTAATATTTAAAATTCCGCAACGGCAAGTCACCCAAAGCCTTGATAGATGCGTCTGCCTGCTCGGGCGATGAATAATGCAAATGAAACTAATTCTTCCTGACCTAGTGCCAAGCCTAATACACATTTATATGCTTCACTGGTGAAAGATGTGAGATTCCTATTATGGGAAGGAAGCAATCTGTATTTTAATAATGGGCCTGATAGACCTTGGCCTTCCGTTCTTTGAGAGTTTTCACCTTGTATGACATCTTGTAGGATTCAATAGCAACAATTGCTTTCAATAAAAACTAGGTAAAAGCATTTAAAGTAGATTTCTTCCACGTTGTCCCTTTTGTATCCAATTTGCCAGTCCATATTCATTGTTATAATACTCTATACTATGTATAGTGTGTAGCGTAATTAAATTATTAAGATGTTATATCTTTATTTAACCTCGTATTTAAGAAGGGGCACCACTTCCTGTTAAAGGAAGAAAATAACTTTCATGGTATAAGTTAATTAATTAATCAGTCAGTTTCATATCTTGAAAGAAATAAGTTCTGGAAATGTTAAACAAGAAAACACACAGACAAAGTCCTGAAAGTGTCAAATTTAATATAAAAAGGGGTAAACAATAATGTATAGATGAAACAGATAAAGAATTTGATTATTATGATCAGGATAATGCAATTATAATGTATGGTGACATTATATATTTAATAATGAGATAAGACGCGGTATTGTTTGAATGACTTAATCAGAAAATGGTCAAAAAGGAAAAAGTTGATAAAAAAAATTTAGGATTCTATTTGGATTTAAAGGAGGGCTCTGAATAGACACGACTCAAGACTCAATCTTCCAACACCCCTTGCCACCAGCAGTCTTACTGTGAGATGTGTTCGATTGAACTCCGCCGGCTGGTCCCGCATTTCAGTCTCTAGCAAGCGGTTCTTTTCAGGTCCAGAGAGGTCCACGGGCCAGATTAGATGCCTTGACACCTTGGTCGGAGTGTGCAGCTGGGATGGAGATTGTACGTCGGTTTAGCCGTCGTCTCAGAAGCTCCAAGAGGATCCAACAGGAAAAAATTATGAAATAGTCTTTTGATACAGCGATTTCCAATTCAGATTAATCGGATGGCCATCTCAATGAATCCAAACTAAGGAATTGGCGTTCAAAATTTAAGAGCAAAGACTTTAGACAAGAAAGTTCAAAAACCTTACTTGAGCCAGAAAGAATTGATGTTTTCAAAAATTGTGCGTGAAAAAGAAAGTTCGGCAGAGACTCGTCTCTACGGCACAAACTTAAAAGAAGTGATTCGGACCGAAGTCCGAAGAGAAGCGAGCAAGAGCTGAAGCGCTAAACTTCAACAAACTAAAACTATAACTAAACTAAAAACTGGAGATCTGAGCTCAGTGTGAACTCTTATCAGCTGCGGGCGAAGGAGGGGGGCCTGCAGGGGAAGGGTCACTCCCATTCTGACCGGAGGACAATTGTTTAAACTAAACCGAGTTTACTCAATAAGATTAAGAATAAGAATCTAAACATATATACGTCACCATACATTAATTTCTATATTATTTCTATCAGATCCACGTTGATGTAGGTTCATGTCATATATTTAGACAAATATTTCTATCAGATTCATGTTGAGATGAAAATCACACCATCTGGGAACATCCTCAGTTAATCCCAGCCTGTAGGTGAACAAAACCATGTTTTACAGTCAGCATTCTTAATAAGACATATTAATAAAGTAGGAAAAGAAATTGGTGTCTTTAAATAACACCTTCTATAGCTAATATTAAGGAGTATGCGTTATAACACGTGGATATTCTAACACTAGATGGCAATAGCGCTCCACGTCAAATTCCTATTAAACTTAATATAACTCTTATTCCTATTCTGAAGATCAGATTTTGAGTTTAAAAAGATGATTATAATACATTCAATGTTACAATTACAAATATCTAGATGAAGAAAGACATAAATGTTCATTTGATGCAGAATTGAAAGCTGTGGTTTCATTCAGCTCTTCAGCAGTCCTTCAACAGATGGTCAATTTTACGACTTTGCAGAGACTGGTTTCGGTCACAGTTCATGTCTTTGGGGTCAATTTGTAGATAGCAGAGTGTTCTGTTTCTGCTCGGTTGTTTATTCAAGGTGTTGTAAAAGTTCATAATATCCTGTCTGAGAGGGAGACTTAAGTCATTGATCAGTTTCTTTGTTCCTTGGTAAAAATAAACAACATGTTAAGCCACAGTCCTGAGTCCTGCAGGAAGAGAGGTTGTAAAACGTGACTGCTGATAACGGCTACAAGTGTAATAGCACAATTAGGGCATTTCATTCTTTGTGAGATGTTATTGAAAGTTATTGCCAATTCTCAGCAGACATGACACAAACGGGTAAAAAATGTTGGCAACCTTCTTTGTAGCATTATATTCCTTGGCGTGAATGATATACTGGTTGACACATAAATGAAAATGACCCAGTTTCCTGAAATTAATACTGAGAAAACCTTTACGCAACTCATTTGATAAACTTGGCCAATTTATGATCAGTTATGAATTTGCAATATTGTTTTGGGACCATTTCCAACAAGGGCCCGACCGATAGGGATTTTTGGGGACAATACCGATATATATGCCGATATCTTAGATCTATCTTCAATATACACCCATTTATTGTGTTAATCCCTTCAATGCAGTCATCAAATACTTCTGGAAAAGAAATATAATGAAGACCAAAACTGGAAAGTAGCCCAGCATGTTCGTGCATCACCCCTTGACACTCTGGTGATAATGCTTGTTGTATCCATATAGCGCCCTCTGCTGGTGAAAGAGAACTGCTGTTTGACTGGTGAATAAATCTAGTTATATCGGCACATATCTGCGATAAAATGAGCTGACACTGATACTCACTTGACTAATACTATTATCGGCCAATATTATCGGCTGGCCGATTAATCAGTCAGGCTCTATTTTCAACCTTACTCCAAGCAACAGACCCTTTTATATCTTATGCTGATGTGTATGACAAATTGTAAGTCTTACCCAACCAAAATTTGCCGCAGATGTTTCGACTCCACTCAGATTAAAAAGAGTCCAACCATAAATATCTATTAGATTCTCACATCTCCAAGAGACACGGAAATAAATCTTCATCGGGCGGCGGTGTCCCACCTTCACAGAGGAAGGGGCATGTAATGAAAGGCATGTAAGCTGCAGAGTGGCACAGAGTGGCTGGCTAATATGCAGTACACTTGCTTCATATCCCCAGAGTGGTCCATTTGAGGCACACCAATTTGCCTTGCATGATCTGACAACCATGTGCTCTTTTCCCACTTCTGTATAGTTTTATCTAGTGCAACGTTTTTGTATTCCAAATGTGATAAACCATGCATTGGATACCCGTATCAGTATCATCCACAATGCATGATGGTGCTTTTGTAATTCAGGATCAAGACTGTAGTTTAAGTGACCCAAACTAGGCAATGTGTCAGTCACTGCTATACCTGTGTCATTTCTCTTTTCCTGTACCAATTTTGATACCTACATAGAATATTGGCCAAAAACAGTTACCCCTGGGATGCTAGTGCAATAAAATAATGCAGAATTGTTGCAAAACATTGAGTTCTGACATTTGGTCAACTACCAATCTTGTAACCAATTGGGCATAAAATGCTAATGATACTAGTAATATTTTCGGGAGGCCAACTGGTTCTGGTATCAACTAGCAATAGTAACTACCAAGTAATATTCCTCATGACCACATATGAGCTATAAATAGGTATATTCTTGGGCAGAGTGCCATTGATAGGACATGACGTTCAAAACAGTATGCAAAGTTAGTCAATGTCAGCAGAGGAGCTACCTGTCAAGAATTGTTCAGCCCACTCACCCACCCACCCACTAATAGTCTATGACAATCTCAATGAGTTTTCCAACTTAAGATTCCAAACCAAATTCCAGCAAGCTCACCTCCCCATCCGCTAATTTCAAAAAGCCTGAAAATCAATTTACAACACAGAGTCGATAGCTTTGGATGGTCCCAGTATCTCTCTCCACTTATTCAGCCGGGGCCTCTCGGAGGGGGGCGGGTTGGGGGGAGGCGTAATTCAACTACCACTCTATAAATTCTATTACATGGTGCAGGGTATGGCTGTGAAAGTGCTGTGTCTAATGAAGAGCTCGTGGTACCTGACAGCCTGCTTCGAGTTTCTGCTGCAGCACAGCAATAAGAGCAGAGAGCGGGGCTTCTGTTGAGAAAATGCTAGAGACAGGATGTGTGAGTGTGTTGGAGACAGATATAGACAAAGTGTTAGTTTGTGTTTGGACACTGTGTACATGTACTGTAGCTCCTAATGCACTGACCATGTCACATGGATCTGTACTGCTCGAGTCTGGACTGAGATACAGCTTCTTTCGATGGACTGTATTTAAAGCCACTGCAGTCACTTCCTGTTACAGCCCTGGCCGTATATTGTTTATTGTATTGTGGTGTGTGAGAGTGAGACCTCTGTGTGTTTTGCGCGTGAGGGTCTTTGATGCACCTGCAGGTGGAGATCGGGGATTGGTTGGAGGACTCAATCAGCTGGAGGGAGGACGCCGCCGTCATTAGTTGGGAGTGGTGTTACTTCTATGAGGCTTGCTGGGATTCTCAGGAGGAGCGGCGCGTGTAACTGACAGCAGCAGCACTTGTTATTCCTCGGCCTCCAACTTTGTCTCACAGAATTGTTAAAAGCCTTGTTCTTTAAGTTTCGTTTGCTTTGAATTGTGTTTTTCTTATTTGAGCAAATCTTTGGTTTGAGAAGCAGTTTATTGCCGTTTTTTTCTTTTGTGCTCATTTTGTTTCCCGTTTTTGGTTTTGTTTAAGTTTAGAGATTGTTCTTTGTTGATCGTTGTTTGAACTGGTGTTGAAAATAAATCCTTGTTGATCAAGATTAGTTTTTGCTTTTGGTTTGGGGACCGGGGAAGTAACTTTGCGGGGTTGTTTATGTTGCAAACCTGTCCCCCTAGACGGGAACGTAACACTTCCTTTATTTGATACATTAGCATTTCCTCTTTATGCTTTTGACGTTGCATCATATGTGTTGTGTATAGTATGGCTGCATTGTAGACTCCATAAATGAGTTGTCTCTTCCAGAGAGGATAGAGGACCATATGTCGAGTTTATAGACATAGAAGTCATACTTAATAGTGCCCGACCGATATGTGATATTTGGGGCCGATATCTTTCTGATCTGTTTTGCACTTTATGCCAACTCTTTGATCACACATATAACCGTCATTTATCTCATATGGGCCACCATTAGGAGTCATGAAGTAGTGACATAATCAGTCAACTTGGCGCCATATATTGGACAATGGAATCACACAAGTCATGCTGTTTCAACATTTTGTCCCACCCGTAGTCCAAGTCTTCCTTGATGTTCCTCATGTTTTATTGTGTAATCGCTACAGCCTGACCAATATGGGACTTAAAAGACTGATACCAAATATCAAAACAATTTCCCGCCCCTATTTAAATGTTTTGCGACTATTTTTCTACTCTTCATAACATATCTTCGGTCATGCACCTTACCCCTGGAATGTATACTTGAAAAACAAGCGAGTGGCGTTTCCGACAAAGAAAAAACAAATCCTAATATCCATTCATTTGTGTTCATTTTTTTCCCCCACAGCTTTATCACTCATACAATCAAATGAAATAGTGCAACTAATAAATTGAAATTGAGGTCATTACGAGTCGCAAAACTACATACCGATGCTGTCTAACACGACGATCAATTCAATGAATCTCCACAGTAGCAGGGGGGGTTAGTCAGGGGAAGCAACAAACACTGCCTTCCATCAACAACTACAATTGAGATGCCCCTGGGCAAAGCTCTCAATCCTCAATTACTCCACTGGAGCTGCTCAGTGGCTGCCACTGGATGACTGTGGTTTGATCAGACAGCTGTGTGTGTTTGTGTGTGAAGCAATTTAAAGCACTGTAGGGCTGAAGGAACAATCTCTGTTAGTGACTGGCTCCTTGAGACTGTATATAGTTTAAAAAGATCAATTTCCCCCTTTCTGTTTTCAGGATTTAATTTAAGCTAATAGAAGGAGTACCTTGACTTTAGTTCATTTGTTTCACACTAGAGTAGAAACACAATTAGGAAAATGTTAGGGAAAAAAAACACAATTGCAGCAGAAATCAAGTATATCTCTACAATGAGTGAGCACTGCGTGTTTCGCCTGCTGTGTTGTTGTTGGAGCTGTGTTTACATGGACGAGACGGCCTTGTGTATAAAGCTGTTTTAGTCAAGGAAAAGAGAAAATAAGAATAACATACTTATTGCTTATTTGAATGTCACATAAGCGTCTTAAGATCATGGCTATCCGTGTCGATTTATGTGCAATATGAAGCCACGAGACCACAGGCAATTGCAGATCAAGCAAAGGTCAATATTGCGTGAGCTAAATGGTGCTTAATTATGGTGTGTTCCAATTTATAACTGGTTTGTGTGAACGCGAGTGGAGAGGGGTTGGAGGTGAGTTTGTTTTGGTTTCATGCTAGCAATCAATGGCAGCGTCTACTGGATCAAAAAGTCGCACATTCTTGCTTTACAAAAATGTTGCAGCAGTTGAAATTTAAACCGCACCGAAGTCCAACAGGCAAAATGTCACTTTGAAGTCTTCTTTTTCTACCTTACTTCTGGAATTATACTGCACCTTTAAAATCAAGTGCTTTGACATGAATGAAGACGCATACAGAAGAACACAAAAGACCCCACACAGCAGCATGAGAACCCCATGTGTCCACCCTGTTTCTCTGTATTTTGAATGATGTTATTGTCATTGACTAAACTGTCATCGCCCATTGTGACATTTCCAAACAATCTGAATAGTTCTAACACAAACAAGGATGAGAGCAGTACTTTTCTTCCCACTGTTATTCGGAACAGATATCCGCCTTCTTTCTTTTTTTTTTTTTCTTTAAAGATTGCACTTGTACTGCGAGTGCATGAATAGGTGGGATAAACCTCCAGCGCTCTTGGCCGCTCAATGGCCTCTGACTAAGTGATTTTTTTGTAACAAGTGCGCGGATGCATTTTTGCAGCGCCGAGTTCAAAAGTTGACACATTGAAGTGCAAATGGAGCGTCGTCTCCCTCTCTCTTATCTGCTTTGTGTTTGCTTTCTGTCACGCCGCCATCTCATGCATACTTTAGACGGCAAGTGTGTCAATCCAAACCTGACATTTACGGAGATGAAGGCACAATTTTGTTCCATGTGGGAGCTCAAAAAAAGGGTAGTTTTGAAATGATAAAAAGTGACACAAACAATAAGACTTCAAAAAAGAAAAAAAAATCAATGTGCAGATATTTTCTGTGGCTGTGGACAGCTGAGATGGAACGGGCATGCTGTTTGCCGATGGTGTGCGACACTCGCTGCTTCGGCCTCTAGTGAGCGAGTGTGCATGCAAATGTTATACCCCCCCCCCCCGCTTGTCTGTGAGGAAGAGCAGGGATGACGCATCAGGCCTCCTGCCAAAAGGTCTCAAACCCATATATGCAACACTCCACACCAGTTGAGGCATCAGCCTTTTTATAGAATTTGTAATTGTTTGCTTTTACGTGCATGAGCGTGTAGAAATCAAAATGAATCAGGGGGGAGGAATTACTGCGATGTCTGCACATTCCCTGAATTTGTTAAAAGGCTCCAAAAAACATCGTCATCCACTTAGAGCAAGAATCAGACAAAAACTGGCTCCGACTTTTGCTGAATAAATAATAAAACTAAATCCTATTTTCCCACTGTTTACGGAAAGCAAACAAACAAGCGTAAGACAACATGAAACTCTCCAAAATGCATTATTTCTGCTCTGCTTAATGCGGGGGTTTTTTAAGGGCATCCCCTGTACGTGCGTGCAAGTCCGCATGTGCATGCTAAAAAAGATACAAGTGTAAGCATGCACACACACAAGCCTGACTCAGCTAGATTTTTTTTAACGCTGCTGATGGTCGGTATGAACGCCACCCAGAGGATGAGTTCACAGCCGGGTGACTTCATTAACCTGCCTGTGTGTGTTTCCGGATCAGCTGCTTGGAAATCTCCATGGGAGTATCCATCAAAAAGGGAGGGGTCCATTCTGATTCGTGTGCATGGTGGAGGGAGTAGGCAGGTTAGGGTCTGTTAGGTTGTTCAGTTGCAGAGGGATCATTCCTGTAGAGAAAAAAGTCATCAGTCATCTTGGTTTTGATGTTAGTGTGGCCATATATATTTGTTCGCCTTGGATATGTTCACAAAGCTGCAGAGAGTGCAGACCTAGCATCATATTTATTCTGCTTTGACTATTGTGTGTACATTTTTTTTTTTTTTTACTTTCGCTACTGTATTATGCCTTTAAATTATTTTTTTGATTTTTGCGTTCAATACAATGCATAAATATTGTGAAAACCTAAATGAATGTGATGTAAAACAAAGCTTGTAGGCTAA
Organism: Labrus bergylta; assembly: GCF_963930695.1. Lineage (NCBI taxonomy): Eukaryota > Metazoa > Chordata > Actinopteri > Labriformes > Labridae > Labrus > Labrus bergylta. The sequence continues at coordinate 5,696,959 of NC_089218.1, read as the reverse complement.
AAATATTTTTAGATTTTCAAATATTGGTAATATTGTTAATAGAGCTTGACTGATAAATCGGCCAGCCGATAATATCGGCCAATATTAGCACATCCAGTTACTATCCGATTGGCTAATTTATCGTAGGTATGCGTCGATATTACTAGATTTATTTATCAGTCAAAAAGCATTTAATTTATATATCGTTGTATTACACGAGCAGTTGTCTTTCTGGCTGTCACCAGCAGAGTTTGTTATATGGATTGCCACAAGCATTATCACTCTCCAGAGTGTCAAGCAGTGACACACGTATATGCACAGTTACTTTCCAGTTGAGGGCACAAAGCAATAAAGTTGACTTTTAAATCTATCTCTCTAGATTGAACATCTCGTCTAAGATATCGGCCGTCTAAGATATCGGCCGATATATTGGTATCAGATTTTACCCCCAATATCAGCCCTAATTGGTAATGTACGTTAAGATTTACTTCATAAGTAGTTCTTCTGTCAGTGAAGCAAAAAAAAAGAAGCAGCCATCATAGTCCACTTAAGTCACCTAAAAACAGTATAAACGGTGACTGTATTATTTTAAGCTAGTTTCTGTCTTTAATGTAGCGTTTATAATGCCAATTTATTACCAAAGGACATTTTCTATATTTGTGTGTCTGTAGCTATATAAGGAATACTGATTGAACAAAATATGTTCTGCAGTGGTTTATTGTTGCACTCACATAAAGACAGCATAGTAATCAATAGCCAAAAATCAATGAACCAACGGTAAAGGTTTCCTGACTGTATTGGTTGAAGAGTTCCCTGGACTTAAATCAATTAGTGTTTAATTGGAGATGTCCTCTGAGTATAGAACACATGACCCAGATGGTTTCAACAGTGAACTGATGATGATGTGCAAAACACATCTGTTTAAGTAAGGTCAGTTAATCAGAATCAATAAAAAGTGAACTTCTAGGTAGGGCTGGGAAATGTATCCAGTTACAATTATGATGTTGGCTTCCCACGATCATGAAAACAAAATAATCAAGATTTAACAATTACTGTGTCGCATGAGTGAATGGCATGCCAAGTTGTGCTCATTTTGGTTTCTTGTCTTCATTAAATGTCTTTTCCACATATATTTGATAACTGCAGCTCTAAGAGAGATATTGGCCGATATATTGGTATTTGATTTTTTCTTGACCCAATATCAATATTGGTATCGTCTCCAAAAATCCCATATCGGTCGGGCCCTTGTAAATACCATCAATTAGAGTGTTTGTGTCGGAATTAACTAACAATACCCATCCCTAGTGTGTATTACTAGTAGTCAAAATCCTGCTGTACCAGTCCTGGATCAGCTGTGTCAGAGGTGAGCCGTCTTCTTTTAGCAGTCCAAGGACTTTTTATTTTGCTCCTGTGATAGTTGAACTTGTAAGGAGGCACTCTCCTCTCTTCCACTTGCAGTTTGACAGCTCTAAACCGAGTGCGGGATAAAATAAAACATCAATTCACTGTTTGACAAATTTCATTAGGAGATATGCGTGCCATTTGAAATGTAACACCTACTCCGAGAGTGTGATTCCCTTCTAAGAGTGCAAGTCAATATTAAATGTGATTGAAATTCAGCCTCAGTCACAACAAGAGTACACAGTGTTTGGGGGGTAATCAATTTTACTTTGTAAATATTAAAGCATTTCACAGTTGTCATTTGATGTTCTGGTGTAATACACTGCAGTGCAGCAGGCAAGGCACACAGGAAGAGAAAAATAAAGAAATCGGTACAAGTTAATTTGGGTGCGACCAAGAGTTTTTTTATGTTGGGAAAGTTGTGAAAAGCAGTGGAGTTAGGTGGGGAAAAAACATTACACAGTTTGATCAAAGCAAATCAGATCAAAGCCTCTCTTGGCCTTAAAGGGCCGGCTACTTCTTGGCATGAGTCACACAGAGTACAAGACACCAGCTAGTACTGACATTCACCCATAAGCAGAAACCTTGCAGGATTGTCTAGTAGAGGTGGGCGAAAAAATCGATTCATGTAAAACCCGAGATTCTTATATTGTGAGATTTTAAATAGATTCATAAATTCCCATATTTTTTTTAGGGGGGGGCTAATCAGTCCCTGCTAAGTGCTAAGGCTAGCTCTTTCACTCAGTAGAATGTAACGTAACCCCAAGAATCGAAATGGCATCGAATTGTGACACATCCAAAGATTCCCAGCCCTACTGTTTACTTACATGGCCCTTGTGATTCCCCTAAAATAGTCCTAAAGATGCCACTTTGTATATTTACTTATACATACTTACTTACTTATAATGTACATTTGGTATATCTTATTTAATCATGTATTACTATTTTTGAGCTTTTGTTGTAGTCCTGTCTTCTAGTGTAAATGTTTTTTTAAAGTCATTGCTTTGATAACCTGCTGATGCTAAAACACAATATTTTACCAGTTTGGCATCAATAAAATACATCTCCCTGTAACAATGGCACCCTTGTTGTTCCATATAAATAATAATTTCCGCAAAATTATGCTTTTTTTCCACGGTAGGAACCTTCTGAGGGATCCTGGTACTCAGGGCGTCACTCAAGGTTTTAAAACACCCATGGGAAAATAGCCTTAATTTAGTCCTTGAAGTCCTATTAAAAATATCTGTTTGGTGGGAAGAACTACAGAAAAGTTCTGGGACTTTGGGGGAGGGGCTTGCAGGAATGAGTACTACTGATTTGCCGAGTACTTGTGGTATTCAGGAGTTTCTGTCACGCGTCAGCATACTGATTTGTTTAAATTTCATAGTTTTTTTAAATAATGCGCCGGAGGAACCGTTCATGTCTGAAAGGTACCTCCATGGACTTAAAGGTTCCTGGTATTTTTAGTGGAAAGGGGGCTTTAGGTTGCTTAAGTCTTCTGTATGGATTTTGATTGGTTGTCTCCTGTTCTAAATCGAGGAACTTCAGCCGCATGTTTTGTAGCTTCATGGTTGAAAAAAAAATGCTTATTCGAAGAACCTGCACTCAGAGAAAAAAAAAACACATTTCCTGCAGGTGGTCTGCATTGAAACAATGTGCACCACACACCACAAATGATTGGCTTCAGATGAAACACATGCATGTAAGACAAAATAATCATTTTAATTCACAAAGGAGAATGATGTGTAAACAATCTTTAGTATGTAACCCAGCAGTACCAGTGTTATAAATATAGAACAGCATTGTACATGCATGTAAGAGGGTGGAGAAAAAGAGTGTGAAAAACATGTCATTTTTTGCATTCAGACCCTCGATTTTCATACGCCTTTGTATGCTAAGAAGAAAAAGGTGCAACAAAAGCTCCGCTCACCTGCACGCCCGCCAAGAAATCTCTGGGAAAAAAAAGGGCCACGGCTCGAGCGTATTTTTGGCACTAAAATTACACTACACCCCCGACTTACTACCGTCACTCTATTCTAGTGTGCTCCGCAGTGAGTGATGTCACGGCAAGCTGCGAAATTACCGGGGACGAATGCACTTGCCGCTCAATCACCACACTTGATCCGAGGCCACACGCAAACGCCGCTTTCGTCTTGTGCAATGTGGCATCAATACTGTGACACTTGTGCAAATTACCTTTTTTTTTTTTTTTTAAAGGACAATTACAATCTTTATGATGCAAAAACAAACAAAACAAAAAAAAAAAACACACACTGGTTCTAATCTAGTCATGATCTCGTTAAACTCCAGAAAAGGCAAATAAAGGAGTCTTCTGCGCCTTGTTAAAATCAATGTGTCACAAATCAAACCCTCAATGCTAAAACACATATTCAATTAAAATGATGATTTTGTCAGTGAGAGTTCATGGAGCTCTCGCGCAGTCAGGAAGTCAAAGAGGCTTCTGAGGACGAGGCGGGGAATCTGTACGTTTTCATTTTTAATTTGGATTCTAAAACGGGCTCTCTCCGCTGTATCCCTATCGCTGCCCGCTGCATGCCCTTCAGACAAAGTGGAAATGCTTTAACATGTCGTTAAAAATGGAAAAGGCAAAAAAAAAAAGGGGCCTGTTATCTAACTAACTCAAATATTCCCATTCTTGCAGCGCACGGCAATCAGCAAGAAACAACAGGGCTTGAATTTCCCTTCCATTACCCCGAAAAGAAGAAGTGATCCCTTTTGCTCTCATCAAAAATGGATCATTGGTAAATGAAGCACCTTTTCCTGTCTAAGTGGTTTTTGCTTGACAGAAATAAATGTGTTTGTAGATTCTCCCTTGCACGCATGTTCAATACTTTGTCTAAAAGATGGATGCAGCGTTTTGTACAAATTGTCAAACATCCTCAGACGGGCAGTTTTGATTCGATAATGCCCCCTGATGAAACGAACACGCTAAAAAAAAAAACACACACCGGCGTACTCTGCAGACATCCGGCTGTCTGTGAATTACCGAGCTGACGGCAGAGATGAGCGGCAATCACTGCTGCATTGAAGGCATTTTGATCTCAAACAGTGCTAAGGCGCTCCGCAGGAAGCTTCCCCTTCAGTTGCTGATTTCATGCTTTTTTTTTTTTTTTTTTTTTTTTCATAAATCAGAATCAATTTTGATTCAGTTTCTTCAAGGAAACAAAAGGGGGGGATCTTGCGAGGATGCAGTTACAATAGATCAATTTAAAGAAAGGAGCAGCAAGATAAGCCTTTTAAGAAAGGGGTTCGTTTATGAAAAAGAAAAGCAGCGTTCAATCGAGGAAATTGTGATTTGTGGAACGTTCAAAAATAATGCATGACGTATTTGTGATACTAAGGACCCCTTAATGGTGCGCATTTTCTTTGCGGGGTGTTTTATGAGATGGCACCAAAAGGATTGGAGGAAGGTGGCGGTCGAGCTAATGCTGCAATCATTTACCCATCGCCCGGGCCCACCTTGGTGTAAGTGCAGCGCCTAATTTCTATTGCCCTTCCGAGGCCATTACGCCGGCTAACCCAATAATGTAATTGACTCAGGGAGTGGAGGTAGATGCTTGCAATTTCCTTGACGGAGGCGGATGGGGCTGTGGTGGTGGTGGTGATGGTGGGTGTCTGAAGCCTCCTGGATGAAATACCAACACATCAACTCCAATTGGACAAATCGCTTCGTCATTGCATCGCTGTTTCTCAAAAGTGCATGCAACAGCTGGTGGCATTTTTGGGAAGGAGGGGTTGTTTGGTCCAAATTCAAAGCACTCTTCTGAGTTTCCACATCTTCCTGTATCAGAGTCAGCACTCCATTTTCCTACAGATCTTTCTACACATGTTGTTTTTGATGTATATGTTCCTACACCATGATGTTTTAAGTGTTTGATTTTACTGCAGCGGCAGCAATTGTGTGCAGAACTTGACACCAAGCAAGGACTTCTCAAGGGAACCAAAATGTTTATTGCATGCAGTGTAATGTTTTCTTTAGCTCTCCTTGCATCTTTAGCCCAATGGAAATGGAATATTACATCCAGCAAAGATTAGAAAAGTAATTTCTTTTGATGGATAGGACAGTCACTTTTATGTTCTTCCCTTCGACTGGCTTCCTCATGGCCTCAAAAAAAAACAATACAGAAAAGAACCAAGCCGCGCATTTGAAAAAAGTCAGCTTAAAACAACACATGATGGGACATACCACGGGACATCGCTATCCACCTTGAGAGCAAATGTCACTTAATTGGAAAGTATTGATTTCCCAGCAGCCATTTGCCGATCTCCAGCCACCAATCAGTGGACAGTTCCTGTGTCCTGGTGAGGATTCCCCTTCATAGATCTTGATTAGCTGTTTCCGAATAATGGCCGTGACAACAGGGGAACTGTTTTTCTGAAGAGGGGGATTGATTGACCAGAGCAAATAAGCAAGAAGATGTAGTCGATATGACTCATTTGATTGTTGGGAGATTTTTTTGTTTTTTTTGGGGGGGGGGGGGTTTAATAATGTCCATTTAAAGACAGGAAAAAGTCAACACAAAAGATTAGATTACTACCTGGAGAGAATGTTGTGATGCTGTTTGGTTTGTGCATTTACATCTTGCATGCTATGGCTAAAAGAAATACAGCATGCGATGCCACAACACACCAGGCCAATTTACACTACCCAAAAAAAGTTTCTCAAAACATCAAATTCTATGCTAGCAGTGGCGCAACAGGTCCTTAAGCTTACTCTACATATTTGGTCAATTTAAGGGGTGTTTCGTTCAGCTTGGTAGCTGCAGCAGTGTGTGCACCATCTGGGTTATGGGTGGCTAAAAATAAAGCAGGAGAAAAACACAAACCTTTTTTGTTTTTTCACAGCAGCTACTGAAGTTAGACATTCATGGAACATTTGAATCCAATCTGCAGTGAAAAAAATGATATTTGACCATGAGAGTGATAAATTCTACATAAGAAAAGACACTTAAATACCAAAATAGCATGCTAGTACTCCCCATATTTATCCAATGGGAACATTTAAATATTGGACATTTTGGCTCAAAAATCAAGCATTTGATGACGCAACACATCCAATTTCAGAACCCTAAAAGGATTTATTTTTGTTCAGAATTCTTTGTGAGTGGTGGTCTTGGACTGGGCGGATTCCAGATTTGAAATCACCAAGGACCACTGAGTCACTGAAATGCCTCTTTATAAAAGAACATTAACTTCAATTCATTTGTAGTTTGATTTTTATCCAACGGTTTGGACCGCAACCTTCCCGATGTTATGGTCTAAGTGATTGAGACGCCCGCTGCGTTCCAAATGATGATTTCTCATTGATATTGATGGTCTTGGTCTTGTCTCAGTCTTGCCCTGCCTTGGTCTTGTCTCGGTCTTGGTTTGTGTGGTCTTGACTGGCATGCATTTAAAGCTTCATTGCGTTTGAACTGGGTTTATTGCGGTCAAGGAGTGGGAGGGATGAACCATAGGACACAGTGTGCAAGGTCAGAAAACATGAAAATAAGGCGGTGACACTTTGTTGGCCTGTGTTCGGTTTGCCACTAAAAAGCGTATATTTCTGAGTGTTTGCTGCAAGTGTTCATATATCAAAAATGGTCTTGTAAACTTTTAGGAAATTGGGACATCCATTTCTGATTTGCACTCTTGGCCCTACTATTTCCTGGCAAAGCTGCCTCGCTAAAAATATGAAGTATTGGGCTCCAAAAGAAACTGGTGGGTTCAGGTGAAATTGGACATTATTCACACACCGAGGCCTTACACTGACCTCTAGAAAAGATGTGTCAGACAGCTGACAGCTCCCACCTCAACCCACCAGAGTGCGAGGGAGAGGAGATGCTTCTCAGCCCCGCAGCGGCTGCAGTAGTCGGAAAGTTAGCTCGACACAAACAGACGGATTTTACATCCCCAACCCTTCCAGGCTCCTGTAGTTTTGATCATAATCCGTTAAGCAAGCTGGGGGACAAATGACAGCCCCCCAAATCAGAATTTACTCAACCATAGAAGAAAAAAAACCAAACATAAAACCAAACTAGATCTTAAACTGAAGTAGGAGTTGAAGTCAGAGAATTTTGTGCTGGAGCAGCAGAAATAAAGTACAAAGGCACCCAATCACTTGGCAGATGATTGATATTGAACAGACTTCATTGAAAAAGCAACAAAAAAGAGTTTGAAAAGCAGCAAGAAAAGAGATTCTCTTTATCCCAAAGTGACCTTGTTACAGCGCTGACAGCATGTCAGAAAAAGTAGACACGACTAAGCTTTTCGCGTTCTGCCTGTTTCTCATTTTGAACCCTTTTTTAAACTTTGTGTTGAGAAGCAATTGGGGTGTTGGGAGTGGCAGGGCGATGTCAGTCACATTAATGAAGTGACCACAACATGACGTGTGTCAGAAAAGAAAGAAGTTGGTGGGAAAGGTAGACTTATTTTACTGAAGTAGAAGTACAGAAATGTGTGTGTAAAAAAAAATAGACTGATTCAACTTCTTTGCTGAAGAAAAGTCCAAATGTTCAGGCTCTGAAATGTTCAGGAATAAAAATAACAGTCGCACTTTGAAGGTCATGTCTCTTGAACTCATTCTTTGCAAATCCAACTGAAAACTAAAGTTATAATTTAGACTTTAAAGCCATTCATTCTAATTGTAAGAGCTAAACTTTTACTGTGAATAATGAACATTGAAATTGGAATGGGTTGCTGCTCTGACCTTTACTGTGGCGCTTTTAGTCATAACAAAACAACATTTTCAGGAGATTTAAGTTTGTGTTGTGTGTTTTTTTTTTTTAGTTTTGATCTCCAAAATTTCACAAAACACAACAATAACTCAAAAAACAAACCACATTTAAAAAAAAGTTTAACAAAATGGTAACCGTTCAAATGAAGGTCACAGTATTCACCATTAACCAGTTGCTTAGCATGCTAATTAGTAGCGTACTGGCTGCTTATCAGTCATTATTGAAGGTTTATGAGTAGGACCTGACCGATATGAGATTTGTGGACTGATACCGATATTGGGAGAGAAAAAAAAAACGAAAACCAATATATCTGCCCATATCTCTGTAATTATTGATATCGATATTTAGTAGCGTACTTGCTGCTTCCCAGTCATTTTTGAGCGCTTATTAGTAGGGCCTGACCGATATGGATTTTCTGGGCTGATATCGACATTGGGAGATAAAAAGATACTGATACCGATATCTCAGCCGATATCTCGATCTGAAGAGATAGATATAGATGTACACATTGATTGGGTTGATCAGTTATCAAATACTTGTGGAAAAGATATACAGTATAAGGAAGATAAAATGGAACATGCATCACCACTTGACACTCGGGAGAGTGATAATGCTTGTTGTATCCATATCGCGCCCTCTGCTGGTTAAAGAGAACTTCTAGTGTAATACAGTGATACTCAAGTGAAATGCTATTTGACTGGTGAATAAATATATCTACCACACTGCTAATATTGGACGATATTATCGGCTGGATGATAAATCGGTCAGGATCTACAAAGTATAGATTTGATTTGTAAACCAGTTTTCAGGAACTCAAAGACACTGTACATTTGTTTAAAAAAAAAGAAGGATTAAGACAACCGGGGTCATATAGACAACAACATATTAGCCACAGATCTCAATCATACATTAAACGCTCGTTTGAAAAGGCGAGTCTTGAGTATTTGAATGTGGATGAATGAGCTCCAGAGAGATGTTTAAGCAGGAAGATGCTTACCGAAGTGAAGGTTGTCTGTGAACTTCCGCAACATCCTCCAACTCTTAAGTGAGCCTCGAGGTTGAAGGCTGTTTTTCTACCTCGTCAATAGCCTCCTTAAGTGCCGTTTAAAAGGCGGCAGCACTCTCTTGTGACACCTCACGTGTGTAATAGCACACCCATAATTAAGCAAGTCGGCTGTTAAATAACCTGCGGATCAAATGTCTTCCCACTTGCAACTCGTTGAGTTGTTGTGACTGCCGGGGAATTAAATGCCTCCCCCATTAGAAAATCTCTTATTTCCCCCTCAAAACAACGCATCAACTCTCCTCTTTTTTAACTTTGCATGACCAGGACAAAGAAGCCAGACTTGTATTCTTTACATTCCCAACTCATGCGGAAGATAACAGCGGCGTTAAATAAGCGAAGAAGCAGTCCAATGTTGACTCCCGGGGGTGCATTCAAATGTGAAGGCCATCTCCCGTTCCGCTAAGCCGTCACGCAAGTGTTGCTAAGCGCCAGGACTCTGCCACTCAATTGCATTTTTAAAACCCCCAGCCTTTTTAAAAACACATTCCGTGCATTCATTGTCAAATACGTTGTTATTACAGAGCCGCTGAAATAAAACGGCAATTACTGGACGCCTAGTAATCTTCCAGCGATGGGGCTTGCAGAATCTGAGAGTTTCAAGATTTGAGCTTTACAGTGAAGGCAACGGCCAACATGTATGTGTGTGTGTGTGTTTGTTTGTGTGTGTCTTTGAACTGGCGGCAGCTGCCCTTGAAGTGAGGCGCCTCACGCCAAGTCGGTGTTGGCATCCAATGGAACGTTGATTGGATCCCCACTGCGTGTGTCATCTAATAAATCAAGCAAGCAGCGCATGTTCTCCTCCTCCTCACCCTGCCTTTGCGGTCCCTATAGACGGTGTCCTGGAATAAAACTGACAGTAATCATAATGGCGGGCACCGTTGGGGGTGAAGGCTGGGAAATGAAAAGTGGTCTTGAGGTTGAGCTTTAAAATAAAAAATAAGTTGTCATTGTCACCGCTGGAAAGCATTCTAGATCGCTGGCATGCGTGCAACTCTATAAACTTTAACCTGCAACCTGAGGACGCTTCTTCCCCCCTCTCCCGAGACCAACCGGCAGTCGCTTTTTGGGCAAGCTGATGGAGAGACAGATCAACGGGAGGTGGTGGTGGTGGGGGGGGGATGAGTTGAGCGTTTTTTGCGCAGAGTGATTGTGAGAGGACAGCAGTGGCAGAAGATGTCCTCTACACAGTGATTAATTCCGCACCCAATGTGATTTATGGCCCCACCACGGCTGTTTTGTAGGTCACTTTGGTGCCACATCACTCAAGCTGTGCAAACAACAAGTCCGATATCAGTGTTGGTTAACCGTAAAGGAGGACACACAGGCGCGACCACGTTGAAAATGAAAATGTTTTGCTTTGATTTTTTTTGTGTGTTTGTTTGCGAGTCGTGTCATCAAATGAATTTTTGGGAAATCGGAGTGAGACAAAGAGTTGCGCTGGAGAGAAAAAAAAACAAACATCCGGTTGGTCTGCAGAGACAGATGCAGAGGGGGAAGGCATCTTCATCATCCATTTCTTTATCAAAATATATGTCTGCAATACTGTTTGCCAAGCCATCATGTTTGGTGGAAACATCTCCTGCTTAATTTATCTTCACAAGATCCTTTTTTTTATTTATTTTACTTGCAGCGCTCTTATTTTGAAAGGCTTTTTCCAGCTCTAGAACAATGCTGTACATACCCAGATGCGATGTGTGTATGCGGTCTCAGAAGCATGCCACACATGGTAACTTGTTACCAAAATGGTGCAATCCCTTGCTTGTAGAGAGAAATACTTTGTTTGTCAGAAATTCGAAGTAAAATGCTCATTGACCTGAGCAGTTTAAGGCTTGGTATTTTTGAAAATGGAGGTTTATCTGTGTGTTTTGGGCTTTCTTACGCAATTAGGTCACTGAAAACGCACTTTTTGGAAAACGCCTTCCAGGGTGAAGATCAATTGGTGTTTGGTTCCTACTCGTCCATAGGGCCATGGAAATAAAGTGAAAAGACTTGATTTGTCGTACACTATCCTTGAACCACATTCTTTTTTACAAGGAAGACAGGTCAAAGGTCAACTTTTGGCCATGTAAGAACCTTCCCCACAGAAGAAAAAAATCCCTACAGAAATCAAATTTAAACATCCTGAAATTGCTTACTCACCTTTCCCTGCTGGTTTCTGTTGTGAAGTTGCAGCACAATTACACCCCCCCCCCCCAAAAAAAAAAAAAAAAAAACTGATGCCAATCTGTCAGGAAAAAAAATGGAAATGAGGCCCAGGTTAACGATCACAGTTTACAGTTTAATAACTTTGTAATGCTAATCGATACCAACACAGGCTGGCACCATTTAGGCCAATTGGCGTTAATGCATGAGTTGATGATATGAATTTGTCTTCCACTATTTAAACTGTATTCTCATTTACCCAACACAGAGTCAGCAGCCGCAAGGTGGAATGAGAACTGTGCCTTCCATGCACACCGTTTCGGAGCGACTCAAATCAACAGGCATTAGATGCTACCATTAGAAACTTAAATTAAGTGGTTGCTAAGCAACATCAATCCCAAAATCCAGTTCTTCAGTTATTCTGCTGACATTAATCCTTTTCCTCATTGTGGCGCTGGGATTATTGATGCAAATTTCAAATGAGGAAAAAAAAAGTGAAGTCATCTGAAGAAATACATTTTTGCAGAGATGATGTCCCAATTACTTTCCAACATCACCTTTTTCCGGATTAGTGGGGTTCATTTTTTAAAATGTATTCTCCAAGACAATCAGTGTGAAGACATGGCTTAGAGACCTGAGTCATCAGGACTCAAAAACTCTGTTTCCTGTATCAAAAAGTCATCTCACTTTTTCTTCTATCTTCAGGTGATTTCCGTTTTTCTATCCTATCTGAAGAGGTTGAATTTTTTCAAGACAAGTTTCTGTAGACGCGCTGGTAAAGCTTGAGCATGTATAAAGGCACTTTGAAAACGTTGAATAAAATCAATACCACACTGGTTTGATCTTCATTTTTGAGTTCGACCCGCAAGAAGACAAGATACGGCGTTCTAGAACTTTCATTTTTGGACCTCAAAGAACGGCAAGAGAAAAAAAAAAAAAAAACATCAGTCTACAGGCCTTTGCTCTTTTCATTGATCCGACACATGTATAAGGTTATTTATTTTTGGTACTATTCAAAAAGCACTGCATCTTGTCGAGCTATAAGCTAACCAAGGTCAAACACTGTTGGGTGAGATGAGACAGAAACGAGTCAAAAGACGAAGAAAACGAAGGCGGCTGGGTAGGATTGCCAGCAGTAACAGCTCACTTGGCTTTTCCCTCAGCTTTCTTTACGACACAGGAAGACATCTCATCCCTTTAGTGCTTCATCTAAATCCTGTAAATGCACAGAACTACATGACATACCAACGTGCACGTTTACCATTTGATTGATGGTATTTTCAACAATCCCCTGTTTTGTTGTCAGAGACAAATTCTTCCCTCAAACTGGGAAGCTTTAGTTGGTTTTCTTGTCTTATTAGCAAGTCAATACAGCTATAGGGCCTAATCAAGCAACCATTATTCCCTCCAATGATGTTACTTGACATAAACCAAGTGAATGAGCACTGGCTAGGTAAACCAATGACCAAAAACCAAACAAACAGAGTAGGGCATTGCAATTTTCTCCAACCATTTGGGTCTGCTTATAATAGGGCAATAGATATCAGCTATTTTTGCATCTAAAAATAGACAGCTTAAAAAAAAAAAAAAAACAGGGCAGCTGGTTGAGCTTCCTATTGGTCCACTTCGATCGTCTTCAGTCCAAGAATTTCAACAAATAAATGGATTTTTATCAAATTTGATGCATTCAGGATTAAGTTGAATATTTGAAGTAACTTCTAGTTCTTATTAACTGATTCTAGACTAAATACCTCCAAAAATAACTTTCCAACCAATGCTAACTTGTTAAAATGTTGTATTTAATTTAAACCATCACTGTGCTAGCTTCATAGCTTTTTCTTAAGGATGTTAGCTTCATAGCATGCTAGTAGTGGGGGGGGTCACATGATTTAACTTATTGCGAACTAAAGTAGCTTTTGCAGCAAACTGGTTTTAAATCACCTGTGCTACAATTATCAGTATGTAGACTTAGCGGTTTAGCTATTGGAGAAGTTATTCTACTATTGTTAAAAAACAGCTTAATCATACTTAGTGCCATTAGGAAACGTAATATTGGATAAGCTGTTTACCCATTACAAATCAGCATGCTATCATCGTAGCTTTTAGTGTACGCTGAGTATGGAAGTGCTATGAGCTAAATGCTACAAAAGAAGCAATTAGCATCGCTTGTGATTTTGTAACCCATGTATCTCTTACTACTTCCTACTACCTTTAGCAAAACTGACTTGGTCAAATTGCATGCCTGTTTATCATCAGCATATTAGCATGTTTTTTAAGCATATGTTAGCATTTAAGCATGCTAGGGACATGCACAGTAGTGCTTTGAGCACAAGGCCGCGTGCAGCATGTATTATTCCATGTTATACATCGATGCTACTTTCAATCCATCAACATAAAAACACATATTTACTAGTAGAGCTGCAATGGCTCTGAGCTGGTCTTGTCTCAACCGGGAGGTCTGGGGTTCGATCCCCAGCTCCTGCTGCCACATGTCCAATGTGTCATTGGGCAAGACACTTAACCTCAAGTTGCTTTGTCGGCAGCGTTTGAATGTGTATGACTGGGATAAGTTACTTTTGGTGGAGTCTTTACAGCCTCTACCATCAGTTTGTGCTATTTTGGATAAGTTTGCACGAGAAAGAAAAATGGTCAGGTGTGTGTGTGTGTGTGTGTATGCGTCTACAGTGTATAATTAGGTTGTTCTCTATGTTCTGTCCAATATGCTATTAAGTAAATGGTCGCTGGGATAACATGTACCCTGCAGCCACTGTAATGGAGTTTCCATCTGCTCAATGCACGTTTCGAACCCATTAATAATCTACACTCATAGCCGCTCTGGATGCAAGGCTGATTTATTTTGTGATTCAGAGTCACGACGCATTCAGCAAAGGGAGGACAGCACTGAAGAAAAAAAGGCATTCAGGCCTGAGACCTGAAAAGCCTGAATATCTTCCTCTGCGTTGCCCTCCTCCTCCTTCATTTTTTTTACTTCCTTTTAGCTGACTAGCAGATGTTTGTTTGACCAAGCGGGAGACCGGCACTGGATTGCAGTTGGCTTCATTAACATTGTCCGCAAACCTCAATGTGATTGCATAATGTATACTGAGTTGATATAAGGTCAGGCATGCATGGAGCTGCTTCTTTCAGCTTTAGTATTCAAATGCAGAATCATAAAAAAAAGACCTTCACCAGTGTGCTTACACTTGGTCAGATTGTGAGTGTAATATGAAATATTTAGTTAATGATTTGGGCATGTGAGTCAGAATGTATGATAGTGCTCAAACCCTAATATGACTACTCCAGACACTTGGTATGCAAGTATATAAAGCCTCATTCTTAAGGATATCACACTGTCATAAAAGTTGGACATCTTACACATTATAGCTGTAAAAAATGTTTAAAAATTCAGCTATCTTCAGCAGTATAATACTTCCGCGAACATCCAAGGATCAAGTGTCGTTTTGTGTGAATTTCAGAAAAAGAAAGTTACCTTCCTTGACTTTCCAGTTGTTGCACACAGAGGAAGACTGGAACAGATTCTCTGAGTTCAGTGATCATTATCTCAGTCCACAATTCAATGACAAAGTGAGACTGTGACTGGAAACTTTATCTCTATTCATCCATTTTTTATTCTGAAAGTTGGGGGAGTTTTTCGGAAAATGTCTGATTTAACTTCTGCTTAAGTTTTAAAAGGAGAATTGTTCATCTCTTTGGAAAGACACCATTTGAATCCGACTGGACTTAAACCAATTTTGTGAAATTAGTTGGCACACAGATTCCTACAGTGACTTTCATTCTACAAAGCTGGGTAATGAGAGCAATTGCCGTCATATGGGGCCCCCTTAGGGAGGTTTCTGACTGTCATTGCAAAATTTGCGCATTTTGAGCTGCTGCTGCGGTTTAAAGTTTGTCAGCCCTCGGGGGACCCTTTACTGGGCATGGGGCCCCAAGCAGTTGCCTGCCTTGCCTGTTGACAAGCAGTGCCTCTGCTTCTGAGCAGTGTATGGTGCTTCAAATTGGTGTCTTAGTAGTTAAACTACTACTACTTTTTGGATATCTTAGTGGTAGCATTGCTGTTTTCCAAAATCATTGGTTTGGTAAACTGTGAAGTCAATGACGTCAAGTTTCTGTAGTTGGCCAACGCCATTAGCTTAAAATGTATTCAAATAAAAATTATTAGGTTGTGTGGAGCAAAAGAAAAACAACATATGCTTTGACAGACATTGGTTCAATGTCAAAGAAAGCAGCGTTGATTAAGTAAGCTAATGGGTAGTTTAATTACAATGGAGGTTAACTTAATGTTGAGTGACTACTTAAAATATTTTTGAGCCAGTCTCAGATAAAACGTGTCTGGACTGCTTTCTTGACATGGAAGTTGATTCATGATTAGTAAAGAGTTGATCCCAGAGTATGGGCATGCGCTAACGTAGCAGTACAGGCTCCTTTAGCCGTTGTTTTCCACCTGAAACGGCGACTGCTATGTCTGACGGTTTGGCTGTAACCACGAGATAAAGTAAAACTATTTGAATTTCTTAGCTCATACATGCAAGTTATGCAAGCTGTCCCTCAAAAACACATTCTATTTATTTTTGTGTCTGAGTTGAAGGAATACTTTTTGTTGTATTCCTCATGATAAATAACCCCCCAGAAGGGCAGACAGTGTGAGGTCAGCAACTGCATCAAAAACTAGCAGATGTTCGAGTAAGCCTGGTTGCTCTTTCCTTTAGGCGAGCCATATAATTGGAGCTACATTACAAGCCTGCCTTCACACTGCATACTGAAATCAACTCGTACACACAGGCAGACAACAATGAGCACAAAAACTTGCTCCTAAAAAAGTGGCAGATAGTATGTCTGGCTCTGCGGCTTGTCTGCTGCCTCTATAATGAGTATTAGCAGACATTGCTGTTACAAAAAGCTGAAAGGACTCTGCAAATCCTTTAAGAATTGAGAAGGAGTCAATCATGTTGGAAACCCAAACCAAACTCTGCCCTTATGAGGTTTCCCTTCTGAGGTTTCAAAACCCAAGAACTATCTGTCTTACTGTATTTTGAAGCCAATTATTAAGAGTTCTCGTTGGAATATGACACATCTGTTGCCTTTGGACTAAACAAGAGTGAAGTACACGAGTCCCTCTGGAGATTGAGATAATTAAGTTTGTCAAATCAGAAAGCATTTTTTTTGTCTTTTCCTTGGACTAAAATGAACCTAGCCTTGGGTTTCAAAACGGAAGACAATGAAGAAGCGGTTTACACATGCACTTTTTTAAATTGCCAGCAGGGGGCAATACCACTGGCTGCAAATATAAATTTGCTTTTTATGAGGCCTGAGGGGAAAATGGGCCTTTTTTTTTGTCAGTTCAGATATGTCCTAGGTAAACATTTTCTTGTAGAGATTGTAGTCCAAAAGTCAGCAAGATGTTGGAAATAATGGTTTCCAACTATGGGTGTGGCTTCCTGGGATTGACAACAGAGGGGAACCAACCAGGATACAGAGTGACATATTTCTATCCTATGTCTTGTCTGAATATCTGGTGGCTAAAAACCAAGATAGCGTCGTCCTCAAAACTGTGAAAGAAGGATTTCTAGGCAAATGGATGGCAAAAATTTGGCCACGTCCATTTATTATGTGAAGTTTATGGGCTTTTACAAGATGGTGTTGGCAAAAATGGCTTCAGAAAGGGGATTTCACTAACCAATGGGTGACATCACACTTTCTCCATCCATTTTTTTATTCAGTCTTTGGAAATTTTCAAATATAAAAGTAGCTTGATCCTTTTTGGATCCTGAGTAACCATGTATATCTTAAATGGGCGATTGGAGGGACCTCTGTGATTTAATGCTAAAGAAAAGTAGAAGAAAAGAGAAGAGCTCAGCATGACCTATTTCTGTAAAAAGTTACAGAGAAATGGATCCAAGATGGCTGCCGCAAAGGGGATTCTGCCTCCTTTTTTTCTCAGGGACCAAAGAGTAAGCGGAGAATGAAGTGGTGAGTTATTAGCCTGCCATCTCAAGACCCTCCTGCCTTCTCATTTGCAATCCTCTAATCAAATCACAAAGGCAAAATTTGGGATTTTGAACTCCAACTCCAAATGGTTTCCGGACAGGAAGCCATCCAGCTCTTAGGAACCGGGATGAGAGGAGTATTTGTCATATCACAGGCCCACACATTCGAGGGCTCAATCCTAAGGCAAGCTATTGATCACGCTGAAAGCACTGGAAACCTTGGAAACAAGGAGAAACACTTATCTTTAATATAAAAAAATGTCTTCTTTGTCCCTGTGTTTGTACTCCCATCGAAGGAGATCTGAAACAAACAACACACCCCCAAGATGTTTTTATCTTTTGCCATTTGGCAAAGATCATCACACTTTTAACGGTCGAAGACAGAAGACGAGAGAGGGGAGAAGAAGCCTGAAATTAAATTTACTCTCCCAACAGTCTTTCCAGAGTTATTGCCTCTTTTTGATGCTCTGAGTATATACAACTGGCTGTTACCATTTAATAAACGGCCAGCAGTTCAAAGCCAGCGGGATTTTCTGTCCATTTTTTTGTCAAAGGAAAGAAAAGAGAAGAAAAATACTGAAAGCCATGCCAACAAATGATAAGCTGGCTTTGTGTTAGGAGACGTTTGTGGACGCTTTTACGCTGTCCTGCTTTTCTTTACAAGACATTCAGTAATAGCGGGGATTGTTCATTTGGTCGGAAAGATACCTGGCAATCCCGTTGTGTGCGGCTTTCACCTCCTGTAAGGTCATATGGCACTCAGGCCAGGAGAGAAAGGTCTGCACAGTCTGCTGCTAAATCCAAAAGCAGCCTTTTTCTGCCCCCGTGGAAGTAACTGGATTCAGCCTCGTCACAGCTAATCCTATCCCCCGAGCTCAGAGTATCATTAAAGAGGCCAAAATACAAGTGGACACAGCCAAAAGTGAAATACAGGGGCCCGCACTGTGATTGCAGAGCTTTAATGGCGTACAGTGTGGTGGGCGGACTGGTGGTTAAAACGAAAAGATATTCAAAGTCCTCCCTGCCGAATTACACGATCACTTTGGTTTTTAAAAAAATGTTGCATCAGACGAATGCAAGGCAGAAGAATATATTTTAAGGTGAACATTCAGGCTGGATTAACTCAAAACACCTTAAGGTTTTTTTTTTTTTCGGTATGCAATTTCAGTCTGAATTCAGAGCGCATTACAGCCGGCTGAGTGGAAAGTGAATACAGTCTATCACCAAACGCAGAGTGAGGGATTGAGGTTATAACCCGGACCTCCGCCGCTGCTATTGGGAACCTTTTTGCGAACTAAACCGTTTGATTGCAGTCTAGGTGGAGATTCTGCCTCTTGGTAGCAGCCTCCAGGGCAGCAGAGGTTACTATACTTGCAGGAGGAAGCGCATCAATATTCATTTCACAAAGAAAATGAGGGGACCTCTGCTTGAAATGAAGTCGCAATTCCCCGTCAGATCTCAAATCAGCTCGTCTAGCTACGCCGTCTGGTTTAGATTTAATGAGTGTTTATGAAAAACACAGTATATCTGACCCAAGTGTCTGACCCCAGTCAGTGAACCCCAGCTGTCTCATTCCCATCTTCTACTTGGACCTCTCGCTCTTGAAAGCGGCGGCAGCAGCAGGAGACAGTGATGGATCGAGGCTGTGACTCAGTGATGGACTTCCACTGCGGTTGTCCGTGGGGGGTCTTTGGGCGTAAGTCAAGCTGTGGTCAAGCTGCGGCAGGATGGTGGATTCTAAACTCTACTGAGTGAATGAGTGATGTGCATTTTACGTTTTCCCAACTTAAATTACAGAGATGTAGAGTTAAGATATCTATGTAGGCTCTGAATTCCATTGTGAAGCCAATGCAGCAGTGTCTTCCTACCTGCAATCGCCTTCACTGGTTTCAAAAAGTGATGTTTTGGGAGGGCTGCACGGTCGTCCGAATCCCATTTAGGGCTGAGTAATATATCAAGTTTGATAGATATATCGATATATTTTCAGACAAGATATAGAGTAGGACCAAATAGTTTATATGGGAATAGTTTATGTTGTATTTAAATAGCAATATATGTGTCTTACATCCAGCCGTCGGTTTGCCTATTTTGGTCCATATCGCCCAGCCCAAATCCCCTGGGCCTCCTACAGTCCGAAAACATGCTCGTTAGGTCAGTCGGTGACTCTTCATTGACCATGTGAGCATGAACGACGAATCCAGGGTGTACCCAAGCCTTTCGCCCAATGACTAGCTCCGCACAGCTAGATCTTTGTCGCCCAAATATGGTCACGTTTGGCTCAGTAGAACAAGATGGCAACTTACATTTCAATTAATCTCGCCCATCTCTTGTCCATCCTGAACTGGCTTAAATATAATCATGTTAACATAGTTATTTGGTAGAGCTTGGTTGACTTTGACCAATTCATTGAGCGTAATTTTGTTTTTTCGATTGGGTCATTATGAAATGAGAAACCCCATCTTTGAAGGTGCAGCGACATATGCAGATAAGCAGACCAATACAAGCAGAGTGAGATGAATTTAAAAAAAAAAAAAAAACACTGTGAAAATGAAGGGAAAAGTGAAAGTGGGCTCAGCTCACACCACGCCTCCCTCCCTCCCAACGCACTTTACAATTCACCGAGCACTGCACTCACATTTCATCTACAGACAAACTGCTTTGTCTCCAAAAGGGCTTTTGGAGAGATTACATATCTTTCCTTTCATAAAGATGCCATTAGTGTCTGGGGAGTAATGGGAGCCACTAATTTGATAGTCTGACCTTAAGCTATTCATCAGCTCAGAGGGAGGAGAAGAATAGATGATGCGGGAGATCACATTATAATTTTGCTACAGGATCCAATAGTCTAATGACAGCATTAACTCAAACAGCTGCAAAGAAAATGTTTGGAGATGCAAAAAGGGGGTGACATAGCGAGGCATCGAAACATCGCCGGCATATCAGCCTGATAGTCCAACTTCACAGCGGGGGGCAGAGCTAATATTCACGCAGTTGCATGAACAGGGAGACGTCCTTGTCTTTGTCTCTGCTCGGAACTTAAGCAGCTCTTAAAAAGTCACAGTAAAAGAATGATAATTGTTTAAGCTGAGAGTTAGCAGCGTCAAGTTTTATATGTCGTCACACACACTCAAGGTTGTTCCCCTTCGAATTAAAACAACACTTAGTTGTGATCATTTCAATGCTTGGGCAAACTGTTTGCACAGGCGTTGTTAAGCAGAGGTCAGACGGATGCAGTGGGTTACAAATCTGAACACGCACCCGAGCAAATAAATGAATAATTGGCGGCGGTTAGCCAATTCCACCCTGGTTTAGATCCTTGGCACATTTTTGCAGCCTTAAGAAGGGGAACAGGGCCGACATGCTAATGAGGTTTAGAGCTCGGCAATGGGTGGTAGGTGTGAGAAGATGTCAGGGAAGTCAGTCTGAAGGGACATTCTGCGGCATTTTTAAAAGCTTCCTTTCCTTACTATTATTTTTATTTCCAAGGACAACACTCAAGGGACGCTGAACTATTTGCTGCTCTGACTACTTGTGGAATGCTTTGGAATTTGATAAGAACTTATTTTAAATGATAGTACATGTCGTGAATTTATCAATGGGCTTGGATATGAATCCAACAAACACACTTATCCCAGCATGATCCCTCTACATGGCTTGAGTTATGTTACAAATACAGCCACAAATCCACTTGGTTTATTGGGACAATTCCCATATGCCTCATATGATGTTTGTAAAACTGTCACTGTGTTATCTATAAAGCATGTATCAAACACGCAGCTACCACATGATAACCGATTCTACATAGTTCTGGAAAAAGGACGCCGGGGTTGTGATATATCGCCGAGCAGAATGTTTAATCTTGTCCACAAATGCACTTTTGATTTCCCCTTTTTGCTGGGATCCAATTACAGCAATAGATTATGTGTCCTTCTGCGGCGTCGCCGACCAGGGCAGAGTCCTCTCAGAGGGCTCAGAGACACTCGTAGGGCTCGTCTATCATCGCGGACAGCTTCCATCGAGGCCACCTCTCTCCCCAGCCTTCTGTGCTTGATGAATCCGCACCCATTCAAAGCGCCATTTGAGCGCTTCACATTCTCTTGACCCCTCCGGGATCGCCACCTCTTCTTTGGTCAGAGAGCTCCCCCTCTTCTTCATTTGATTTTTGTGAGACCTGGTGCTAGGAGAAGAAGTGGGGGGAGGGGCAGGGGACTGATAGATGAACACCGCACAGAGGGAGTAATGTATCGCGGTCCTTGCAGGCACCAGAGATGAGGTTTAAATGATCTAGCACGGGGTGGTTTGTAATCTCGCTGATCAAATTTGCTGGGGATCCTCTCCCCGCTGCCATCTATAGATGGAGAAGTAATGGAGTCAACCGCAAGTGAACACGAGAGCTGCACTCCATCAAGGGCCCTCCGACTCAGTGCAGCGAATCACTGACTGTTGATCTCCAACCCCTCGCTTGACACACCGACGAGAAAAGAGAGCTTGTACCCACTGCTACAGGGAACTACTTTCAATTTGTTTTATACAAGTACAGATGAAGCTCGCCATTGGACCAATTCTACCAGTTAATCAAGACATGAAGATAGACTTTCTTGACTGGGCCAAAACACATTGCCTTCTTTAGTCCCTTCTAGAGTTCCCTTTAAGATAATAGCATAGCACAATTTGATTAATAACCATAATGTAAGAACCACCCAAGGGAAACCCCTAGCTAGTGTGTGGAACAACGGTGTATGCTCCTGTAGAAGACACAAGTTAGCATTATTTCAACCTTGGTTTTTCTTTTGTTAGCGATTTCAGGACTTGGGAACAGCACTACCCAAAATCCTAGAAAAATTTTGTTTTTCAGTTTTTAAAGGCTAAACATCATTTTTGGGCCATTTACCTGTATATAGGCGACAATCAATGTCATACCCGGTCAAAACACTTTGAAGTTTATCATGTGCTTTAATGTCATGGAAATTCAGCCATTGTTGGAGTTGATGTCCTGTTATTTAGGATTGTTGCATTTAATCGTGTTCTACCTTAACTTGTATAATAGTGGTGCACAGTCAAACTTGAGTGTTTGAAGGGCTCCTGACTTTTTTCCCGTTAGTTTGGCTTTTGCAAACCCCCAAGTCCCGCCTCTGACTGAACGTGTAGGCCTGAGCTGATCAAATAATATACATCCAAACAGTACATATACTGTCAAACATTCATCCCGCTGTTCACCGCCAATTATTCTAATTACATACTTTGCTGCTGCAATTTTCTGGAGAGGCTGTTATGTTGACAAGTGAAGAGCCGCATTCAGAGCCACTGCATCCATTCTTTCCCGAGCATTCTCTAAAGCTCTCCGAGGAGGGTGCTTGCTTTGTATAGTAAACAAGACTTCAGCGGATTATGTTACAAAGCTATTCTGCGGTTAGAGGTCCTCCGACACGGGCAACATTCACCAAATCCGGCAACATTGCTGCTGACATTTTATAAGCCTAATAGCAAACAATGTGGAAATCAGTTAATGTGATGTACCGTATGTGGATGGTTACCAAACAACTGTCAGCTGAACACAGTGCACTGTTTGTTTCCTGGGGGAGGCACTGAATGGTGCAGTGATGCATATGGAAAATTGGTTTTCTCAGTTTGTATTAGGTCCTTCTGGGGGTGGTATGAAAATAAGGGACTGTATGGAAATGTTTGATTTCATAAAAAGCAAAGAACATTCTCTTGTTTTATGTGCCTTGGGCTGTCTCTTTGATTTAGAACTACAATACCCTCTAAAGGTCACATATTGTGCAAAATTCACTTTACTATGTTTTCCTAACACTAATATATGTCCCTTGTCAGTCTACAACCACCCCAATTCTGAGAAATGTCCATCCTCTCTTGTCATTTGTCTGTTCCACTTTTCAGAAAAAGTTGGCCGCTTTAAAATTTTCTCTTCATGACATCACAAAGGGCAGTAACCCCTCCCCCTAAGTGGGTGACATTCCCACGTGTTTGTTCTGCCCTCTTAGTCTGCCTTCTCACCGTCTTTGATTCATCTTTGACCTGTGCATTCCATTGTTCTTCTGCAGCTATTTGGGTTGGAGGCGTCTTAAACGATGGTGTTGAAGAATCTTGGCTCAACCCCACACAAAGATCACATCTGGGATCTTGTTCTACTTTGGGATCTCTACATTCTTCGCCAAGTGGTAAGATATGGTAAATACAATTTTCAGTTACGTCTATGGATTGCAAATGTTAGAAATACCCTGTAATAAGTTGCATGAATGAAACTGTAAACGTCAATTTGTGTTTGGCAAAAATACAAATTATGTCCCCAAATCTTTCTATGCACTACAGATCTGGTGTATTTTAACAGGATGGGATTGATGGGTAAAACACGATCAAATAAAATAGCCATTTGATGTATCTCTAATTAATTGAATTCATTCTGAAGAAGGAACATTTATTCCTTTACACTTCTATGAGGAAACATTAGCACACCGACATGAATTCCCCAAAAAAGCCAATAAACAATCCCATCAGCAGATAAATGTATGTTTGGATAAATCAGCCAGCCGATAATATCTGCCGATATCAACGTATCAAATGACTATCTGTATCGGCTAATTTGATTTCAGATATGCGCCGATATTCACCAGATTTAGTCACCAGTCAAATAGCATTTCTTTTGAGTTTCACTGTATTACACTAGCAGTTCTCTTTCACCAGCAGACGGTGCTATATGGATTACAACAAGCTTTATCGCCCTCCAGAGTGTGGAGTCGTAACTGCATGTACATGCGCAGTTACTTTCCAGTTAAGTGACCATCTTGTCTCCGCAGCATATATTTTCCTCAAGTGTTTGACATTTGCATTTGAGTATCATATCTATCTATCTCTACAAGTTGAAGATGGATCTAAGAAAGATATCGGCCGATTTATCAGTATCACATTATTATCTCCTCCTAATATCGTTATTGGCCACAAAAATTCATATCGGTCAGGACCTAGTTTGGTTAAAGTCTTTCAAAAGGTTTTAGGCTCGTATGACAGGAAGGGGATAAAAATAACATACTATTTAATACGTTTGCAGCTTTTTTGACTTCTTTTCATTCCAGATTACCCCTTTCACAGGATGCACCCGCTGACAATGACTCGACTAAGACAATGGTGTCCCTTTTCCTCTGCAAACAAATTCTAATGGGAGCAGAACGTGTCAATTTAATCAAGTATCTCCCTAAATCCTCCGTTGAGGATATTTTTTGAATAATAAAAACAAGACTCGAGCGGATTATACTTTCCACTCTTTCACTGTTGGAGGCCGGAACACCAAGGCCACGTTCGGCAAATCCCCGAGCTTTGCCGCTGACATTTGATTAAGCCACACAGAAAACAATGTGGACATCACCGAATGCGACGTGCGCCGTAAAAACTCCAGGGAGGCTGTTTGTCATCTGTGTCTTTTAATCACAATCGGATTGGACTTTCCACTACCTCCCCTCTCAGATGCTATGTGGTGGAGTTGAATTATGATGTCATGCAGTTTGTTTTTCCTTTTTTATCCATGGAGGCAGGGAAAAATAAATTGCTCTCTCGTTCTCAAAGTGCCTCAAAAAAGGAAGCCCACTTACGATAATCTTCTCCCTGTAAAATAGCCCACCATAATACCTAAATAGCACCAGTTCTCTTCTCTTCCACACACTTCTTTGAGCTCTGTTGCACTTATCCTGTGACCCTAAAAGCAAGTCTCCAGCTTTGAAGCACTGCAAATAGCGCAATCCACTCCTAATGACACTATTCAATAGTCCATTGAACATTTCCCCGCTGAACTTATTGCCCCTGTCCGCAGCTCTCTCGTTGGAATTTCTCGGCCTGGGTGTTTTTTATCTGTTGTGTTTTATGTTTCTAAGGGGGTTGGTTCCATCGTAAAAAGATGGCTTTATCTTGCTTGAATTGGAAGGCAACAGCCAGGAGACATGAAGCAGGAATCAATAAGCAGCTTCGCATTATTCTTACACAGGAAAATGATATGATTTTTTGCCGCAACGAGTAAATTAATCAACATGATGACTCCGTCCACGGCTGAGGAAATACATCTGCATTAATTGAAATTAATTCCAATTTCAGCTGTTCAAATGGAGACTCAAGCATGCAGCTTTTACGTGAAATGAAACCATTTTTCAGCAGCATTCAGACAGGCGGGCAAAATGGCTCTGAATAAACAGCCATGAGGTCGTGAGCCATTTAGCAGGTTTGAGGAAGAGTCCATGAATTCCAATCTTGTGTTTGGTTAACATAACCTTGTTTTTACATATGGTAATCCACAATGCAAGTGCCACAGGGGATCAGTGTGATAAAGCCAATTGCTTTACGGTGGCTCCAACCAAACCCTGTCCTTCACCTTGAGCTAGAAAAACCAACACAATTTCCCATCTTTTATGAGGTTGCCGCAAACAATTTGAGACCTCCTCAACCTGCGTGGTGGATTTTACTGCTTACCTTTGCTGAATAGAATCAGCCTTCCAATATGCATGCTTGGAATCTACAGTACTCACTCCAGGCACAAGTTATTCCAGTATTCATAACCCCCTCCTTAGACAATACATTGCTGTCAAGTCGCAAAATAGGACACAACTTTCTCAATTTACTCCTGCGAGAGTTGGATTCTTTCTTGCAGAATTTGAAACCAACTTCTCTCCCTTCCTCTTTTCCGAAAAAAACATTGACAACAGAGTCCTCCAATATTTTTTTTTTGTTCCTCACTCCTGACAATCAACACAAAAGGTTTCTGATCTTTTATTCTTTTCTATTTCTGCTGCATTCCCCAAAAGCTCTCAAGCCTGATAAATAAATGATCAAAATGTGTACAACGCTAACTGTTGGCGTAAATCACGTCTTGTGTTACGGAGCTCAATGTCAAGGACTAAAGCTTTAATCAATGAGGGTAGTTTCATCCATAGATAAAGACAGAAGTTTTATGATGAAACCCCTGGGGAAAGATGAAGGAGTCTCTGTAAATGATTCCCTTTTGATTGAGTCTGATACTAGTATTTTGGCCGTTGTTTTTTTGAAGTCATATTGTCGCAAATCAATTGAAGTAGCATAAGCAGGGGCGTCTCCAAGGTGAAGCCTTGGGTTGCACGGGCCACCTAAAATCACATTGGCCACCTGTAAACTAAGATAAGCTTTCTGCTGCAGGCACCTTTTGGCAATTCCATGAAGAACTTTATTGATGGTACTTTCATCTGTGACTTCGAAAGATCCATCTTTTTTTGGTTTTAAAACAAAAGCCATCATGGACGAATTCAGTCTTGAAACCTGTTTTGTGTCACTTGATAATCATGTAGCCTCTGGGAATGTCAGTGAACTTTGGGGCCTTTGATGAAGGAGTTCCAACAAAGATGCCTTCAAAGGCCGACTGGCAGCCTTCCACGCGGGGAATGAAAGTTGGAGTTTAGAAATATCAGATAATGCCGATTGTTGGATGAATCAACATGCCGATTTTTGTTTATAGAGATACTTTATAGATTCCTCACAACCACCCCCTGACGTCCAGCCACCACCACCCAAAACTGGTGAACTGTGCGACAAGAACTGAGATATATCTTAATGTAGGGAATTAGTATAAGTCAATAAATGTTTACCAAGCGGTCGTTTGGAACACAACACTTCAATCACCCTTGTATAAGTCAGTGCCCCAATTGGCCACCCATGTAAAACCAAATTTGCGATGGTGGTATGATTAAGTTTTAATGAAGTTGCAACTTTCACCATTATGTAGTAATTCCTACAGTTTTGGCCAGATGTATTTTTCCCAGGCTCAATCTTCATATCGAGCACACCAAGGTTTAGTTGCCCCACCCTGACCATTACTCCTGCAGCGTTGAAGGATAAAAGCCAGGAACTGTTGGACCTACTAATGACTCAAACTCCAATACGACTCAGACAAGTTTTCTTTTTTTTTCTGTAAATGTGTTTTCATTTCATCAGCCCCAGCGAGGCTCGTGCAGACAGCTTGGAGACGAGAAGTCAGACAGTGACCCTGCCAACTGCCAGCCAAAGTTCAACGTGTGTGGGAAACAGACTTAACTAGATAAACCACTTTGAACAAAAAAAAACTTCCCATCACACAGACTTCTACTGCACTCGCTCCTCTTTTGATAAGTTGCTTGAAAGGATGAATTAAAATGAATGAAAGGGGTAACTGTGTATTCACTACACAACACTGTCTAAGGAGCTGAACATTTATTTCCATACATGCTTAAGTCTTTAAAGAAGTACTCGACTGAAGTAAAAAGTCCATGATGTATTGTTGCAATGTAAGGAAAAATGCAAGGTTGAGTTAAAGTAAGGCAATCGTTATATAAAATAGCTTCCTAATGTGAAACTGTAAAACATTTGGACACATTTTCTCCTCCCTGTCTGCTGTTGTTTGCCAGTGAATGAACAAAATGTCAGCAGAGTCCACCTGGAGATCAGCGGGCAGATGGAGAGGAGTCTCTCCTGGAACTCGAAACTCTCTTGACAGTGGCGAGTTCAGGAGGCTCGCACAAAACGCCTGAAGGGGAACTGAACAGAAGCCCAAAAAAATCTACACATCAAGACTGAGGTATCCACTCTGAGGTGCAGTTATGTGGAAGAGGAGAGGCGGTCAAAGGTGGGAAGAAAGCTGAGTATAGTCTTAACTCTTTTTTTTTCTCCCATTCTTGATTACCAAAGTCCATATATGTTGGGACACAGGGAGGAAAATGGTGTGATTTCCAAGGGCATGTTGGAAATATAGGATTACCTCCAGAAATGCAAGAAAAAAAAGAAAAATTATACAAATTCTCAGTGGATTTTGAACACTGCCATAGAAACCGAGTCTAATGCGGGGGCCTTTGGGGGATTTTTTTCACTGAAGAGAAGATGCTACATCTGCTGTTGAAACATGCGACAGTTACAGGAAAGAGGATGCAAAGCACACAATGACCTTTGGATCGGGGTTCGAGAGGACATTTGAACATCTTATTTGTGGACTGAAGACATTGGAATGACTGGTGACATGAAAAGTATTCACCTAAATGCTATATAATGAAGTCTTCCCCTTAGCATTCTTCTTGAAATAGTGACGTACATATTCTGCATGTTTCTGACAACGTCTTACATTTTTAAAGATCACATATTACCCTCCTTTTCCATACGTTCAAATAAGTCTCAGAGCTCCTTGAAACATGTCTGTGAAGTTTCTTGTTCTAAATCCACTCTTATCCTGTATTTGATCATGCCCATAAACCCCATAAACAGGCTGTTTCTGTACCTTTAAATGCAAAAATGAGCTGTGTCTGACCACGCCCCCTTTGGAAGGGCTTGGGTGGCTCCGTATTTCTCGCTCCATGCCCTATTAATTGTAGTGAGAAAGACAGATTCAGAGGGCAGAACAAACACCTAGCTGTGGGAGTGTCACACACCTGGGGGAGGGGTTACTGCCCTTTGTGATGTCATGAAGGGAAAATCTCCATACGGCCTGTTTGAGCACATATTTTCTGAATAGTGGAGCAGGGAGCTTTATATGCTGTATATTCCATTGTTGTTGTTTTTTTATTCTTTTTGGCTTTGTTAATACCCCCTCTTATAATGATTGATGAAACCAGCGTCAGCCAATTGTGCATTCCCATCTGTAAACAACTTGACTCCAAATCTCTCTAATAGAAAAAATTAGAACCGACCGATTAATCAGCCAGCCGATAATAGCGGCCGATATTAGCATATCCAGTGACTATCTTTATCGGCTAATTTTATTGCAAATATGCGCCAATATTACTAGATTTATTCACCAGTGAAATATCATTTTATTTGAGTGTCATCATTGAATTAAACTAGCATTTTTCTTTCCACCAGCAGAGGGGGGGGGGGGGGGGGGGGCTCAGGTCAAGTTTGGTAGGTTTGTAGGCCTTAAGGGCTTGTTATGGATCTCAAACTCATCTCTGTGAGCTGTCTTAACTCCCACTTTCGACACACTTTCGAGACGGGTTGGGAGTGTAACTCCTATTTTTTTTTTTTTCCCCCAGCGCTGCATTTATGTTGACAGTTAATTTAAGCGGATCAAGGTGTCCATTGCCTTGTCTAAAGCAAAGGGCTTAGTATGACAAATAGCAGGGCAGTAAACTCCAAAGTCTATCTCTTCAGCCACACTGCCCACTCTCTGTCTGCAAAGATTAACCTTTCCGGCTCCGGTGACACGGCTTTCGATTATTTTGATAGTCGGCGTCAGTAGCAGCGTGAGCGGAGAGCACAGCCTGGATTCACAGGATCCTGACAAACCTCCCTTTTTCAATTTACGGGGGGGGGGGGGGGGGGGAGAAAGTACAGAATAAAGAAAGCCAAAGTAAGAGAGGGAAGATGAAGTCCTGCTACCATGTCCAGCAGCAGTTCAACGGATCAATGAAGGCGGCTTTATTTGACAGCTGCTTGTATGCTTTTCTTACACGAGGACGTGACTTGATATGTTTTTTTCTAAAGCACAGGGCTGTGTTACTGTATAGGTTCCTACCAGTCCAGTGTTTTTTCTGTGATAAAAATGCAGGGACATCGGTATCAGCCGATATTTGCCCTTTTGACAGATATCGGCATATCCCCAAATAATGGGGCATAAATGTTAATGTTAATGTAGATGTTTATTTGTTGTGCCATCAATTTAATGCTGGCATCTAATACACCTAACTACTGATTCAGAAAAGCGTTTTTTTTATTTGGCAAACGAAGTCACCTGTTGGAAAAAACTCAGATCCGTTTTTGTTCCACATGAGAGAAAATGTTAGCATTGTGGGCGTCTTACATCACAAGAAGTCATGAAACAAATATCGGTATCAGAATCAGCAATCGGCTGATATTTGATTTTGAACATCTGTATCGGCATCTGCATGAATTTTCCCAATGGGTGCATCGCTACAGAAAAGCTATTACTATAAACTATTACAGGTCATATTTTAGGACAGATTTGAACATTAACAAGGCCATCACCCATAAAGATTAATAAAATAATGGATAAGAGAACAGCTGATGTGCTCTGTACATCAGCTGTTTTAGCCTATTAGTAAGATTTGTATGCACTTGAAAAACAACTTATAAACTGCGTTTGCACAAGTACTTCATGGTCTGCATAATGGCCATTTTATTTTCACTTTAAAGTTTGATTAGATTAGATGACCTGCTATTGCATTGAAGGGATAGTTCAATATTTTTGAAGCTGATAAGTGCGCTTCAGGCAGAGGAACAAGTATGTGGTGTGCAAAAGTTATGTTAAAACTAATTAGCATCGCAGAAAAGTAAAGTGCTGTGATTTTTTCCAATTATGTTTTTTTGAACTAGCTTTTTCTTCAAATTTGCTAAATTACACTTATAAAACAATCCTGTCTGCCTAGCCCTCTAGCCTAGCTTCCATGTCTCTCCTTAAAGGGGCCACACTGACCTTGATCTCCTGTGGCTAATATACATGCTATTGACAAATACCTAATAAAGAAACCACTTAAAAAATCCCAAACTATTGGTTTAAAAACTTTGGTGCAATATGACCCTATGGTTGGACATGTATGATCCAGTGCTGCTATTGGTTACACTCATTGTGCATCTAACCAGTGAAAAAAAGAGCCTATCTGAAGTCAACACACTTATTTAGACGAAGCTAAAGCTTAACAATCCTGCACAAAATCAACCAATGCACCTAATCATCGACTTTGAGCTTTGGCCTTGATTTTTATAGGAGACAAAAGTGCTTGTTACACCGTGGCCTTTTCATTTCCAGAGTCCCTTAACCACGGTGCCGGCGTAATCAGTTTGCAGTCCAGTCCAGCCCGAGATAATTAGGAGGAGCATTATAGAGGGAGGCTGCATTGTGCAGCTCTGATGGCTCCTTGCTGAGCTTGGAGAGGATGGAACACTGAATCAGCATGTCGCTGTCACTATATAATGCCACATTATGTCTCTATAATGGGGATGCTTGGAGATAATACGAAATGATTTTTTTTTTTTTCTGTTGACATAAACAGAAGGTTTGGTAAATCCTCACACAGCGACAGTTGATAGTGATGCAATTATAGTTTCAGTGGGAGAATTTGAAATATTTCCAGGCGGGAATTGCAACGTGTTGTGGATGTTGTGACAGAAAGCTTGGTAAACTTTATTCTAATTGTTTTTCAAGGGAAATATCAGTGGTTTTGTTGGACTCTTGGTGTTGAATTTGACATTTTCTTTGCAAATCGGAATCTGTTGATTTGAAGCATATCCAAAATATTACATTACATTTGATGCTACTTTTACCAAATTGTCCAACAACACTAACCTGATGTGCACACCAAACATGGATAAAACTCCCCTTGAATTGAAACAACTCAGCTTCGAAAATGTTACATTACTTTGATGGCATTGAAGCCAGAAAAGTATGTCAAGCACAGCTTTTTCAGCCATAATCCAAAAGTCCTCACACAGGGCAGACCCACGGTAAGAAGCAGATGACACAGAAGAAATGGCGGGGGAATGAGTAAGGTTGCCTTCGGCTAAAGTTAATGTATTTCATATCTAATCATTATTCAGGGAACATGCTGTGGAGAAGATGATGTGACAACTTCAAAAGAACATAATATGCTGAACACTCGATTGCTGTTCGGCTAATGTAAATGCAGGATACTCCCAGTTTGACAAGAGTAACATACGCTTGTTTTTATCAGTTATTCATGACATGATGATGAGGTACATTTGTCTTTCTAATGCCGAGGTTGGACTACACAATGTTTTTGTTCTGTTATGACGCTCAATTTGTGCCGTGACTTCACCATCAGATATGAAATCTCAAGTCTGTGATCTCAAGTCCTGAGTCAGGTCCCAATTGAAGACAGTCAAGTCCAAAGTCCTTAATATTGAATTTTGAGTCCTTTTTAAAAAGGTATAGTGGCACCCAGGCCACCCTGCTCACCTCTGGATCTGACCCAGCATAGTAGAAAAAAATTAAATTTAGCTGCACTGTATTTTCAGTGTTTGGATATAAAGTCATTTAGCAGCACTGTAACTTCAGTGTTTGGATATAAAGTCATTTAGCTGCACTGTATCTTCAGTGTTTGAAGACTACTACTGGGTTTTCTACATCATGGAAATTAAGTATTTTCTAGTCAAGACTTTAAATCCAAGTAAAGTCTTGAGTTATTGGTGATGAAGTCCAAGTGGAGTTGGAGGTCATTTTTGGTACTGTGAAGTGGAGTTTAAAGTCATCTAATATGGGACTTGAGTCAAAGTCATGTGTCTCAGTTACACATCGCTATGGGGTCCATCCATCCATTTTCTTCCTCTTATCTGAGGTTGGGTCGCGGTGGCAGCAGGAGCAGTAAGTCAACCCAGACTTCCCTCTCCCCGGCAGCGTTTTCCAGCTCCTCCTGGGGGATTCCCAGCCGTTCCCAGGCTAGACGGGATATAGAATCCCTCCAGCGTATTCTGGGTCTGCCCCGGGGTCTCCTCTCAGTTGGGGTCTAAAAGATTATTAATGAAAGACATGTCAATCAAATTGTGAGGCAACCTTTAAAAAAACAGCCTCAGCTCTCAATTCAAAGAAGCATGTTAAAATCATCCTTACATTAAAACGGCTTAACCATAATCTGTAGTATAGGTATAACAACATCTCCCACTGCAACCCTTTAGAATACTCTTTTCTCCAGAGAAAAATCTGAAATTTAAACTTTAAATCTGGCACGCATGCTGTGTGAACTTCAATGGAATCCTGTGTTCTTGCGTTATGTAATTGCATTATTGCCGCACATTTAGACGCTGACACAACACCAGGCGCCACACGCTGCTGTTTTCATATTACGTTGGTGACATTTTGTGCTTGCTAATGTGCAAAGTTCCCAAGTGCAGCATTAACATTGAGCTGCAGATGTAGCATCTGCTCCCCACACTCACTATTCTGTGGGTGTGTGTGTGTGTGTGTGTGGGAGGGGTGTTTGTCTTTCACTTCTTGTAAAAAAGCTTGAATGTGCTGCTTCAAATTAACTGATCAGCTGTCTCATCCTTCTCTGCGATGGTTGCACTTCAAAGACTCTCGCTTCCGGGCGACCCATCCTCTGAGTTCATTGCGTGCTAACAGAGAGAGCTGCTTCCTCCCTTCTAGCCTTTTAGGACTTTTAGTCCACCTTCAAAACTCTGGAGGAGCAGATGCGTCTTGCTGCCCTCGCTGACTTCTGAATATTTGGGTCTTTATTCTTACATTTTCACCCCAGAGATCGGAAAATGTGGCAAGAGTTTCTTTGCCTTTATTCCACAGCCTCTTGACTTATTCCCTGGGGATTCCTCCTGTACTCTCTCGCATCTCCCTCTGCATCAGTGGGTGTCTTTGCTCTGTCACACACACCACATTTTTTCTTGTCCCCACAGTCTACTTTTCCGTCATCCTATCCCCCCCCTCAGACACACCGGTCTGCGTCTCTGCTTGACTAGTTGACAGATCAAGTTGGATGTCTGCCTGCCGCTTTAAGCTTATCACTGCTGACAACAACATAGTGAATCCTGCCCAGTCCACTAAGCATCTCTGTGTGATCCCTGGCAACAATTTGCCATATGAAGCTATTGCTGCAGCCAGAAAAACCTCACCCAAATTTGGGCTCAAAAACATAAATAAACCAATATTATTCACTCGCTGAGGAGGACGATCTTCTTGACTGATCTGTAATCATCTTTTGTCAGCATGGGGGCCAGGGGATTCTGATTGGGTGAGCTATGGGGGGGCTATGTTGTTTATGGCAGGTGCTTGAGACTTTCTTTTAAACAAATCTTACAATAAAAAGGATATTGAATTATACCAGGTGTATATTTTGAAATGCACCTACGCCCCCTTCCATAACAAGTACCGTTGTAATTGTAAGTTAGCATTGTAAGGTTGTGTCCCTTGGCATAATGTTAGCTAAGTGTTGGACAGCATGATTCACCTTTGGCTAACTTTAGCTAAAGCTAGAAAGCATGTTAGGGGGTGAGCAAGACACATTTCTTAAACAGCTGCAGTGATATAAAAGGTTAGCGTTGTTAGCTCAGAGAAATCATTAGTAGCATAATGAGGATGCTGATAAAGAGAATGGCTCGGGCAGCTGTACCAATATTTTGAGTTAGATTTATTTACAAGAGTAAGCAAGGCAACATCTGTCATGTTCTACGTGACTTGGACAAACCTTAGCTACAGCTAGTAGGTGTCAACTAGCTAGCAGGAGATTCATGACCATGCAAAATAAGTTGGCTTTTGTATATAAAACTCTAGTAATGACTACGGCTGTTAGCAAAAGCCGTTCACCACTGGGTTGAGTTCAATAAAGCGATCAAGTGTCATCTTAAGGTCCTGCTAACTAGCTGTCTTCCAGTCGTAGCTAATAGCCCCAGGCACACAGCATACGACAAAAGTAACCTAGCTAACGTGTTAACTATTGTCGCTAGCTTCCAGAATCAATTCAGCTGGTTTAAATAGCCCCCCATTTTTTTAACATCCTCATCATTCTTATAACACTCCAATTTGGCATCACCACATCCTCTGCCATATTAGCATGGCGATAATTTGCCGCTACATAAATTAATAGATATTTTATAGACATGCCTTGTGTCTTAGAGATAACAACATTTATCAAGTTCAATGTCTACCGGTCTAACTATATGAATGTTCCGTTTATTCCCATTTATTATTTCTTATCACAGAATAAATGTGGGGGTTCTACATTTTCAGCGAGGGCTACAGACCCCATTGGCCCACCCTTCCTTCCGGCCTTATATCCTGTGCTAAACTGTTCTCTAAATGTCTTTAATCCTACAGCTTCTTTTTCAATGCCCACCACCACTCACACAGCTTTGCCCTCTTTCATCACATTCAAGCTGATGCGAGTTTACAAGGCTATAAAGGGAATGCCTGCAGACCATTTTCAAGCCCTCAACACCACCCATTGCCCTCATTACACCCAAACTCTCATCTCTTCTATGTAAAAACCTGGACATTGTCCCACTAAGCTTTGGCTTCTCTCCCTCCCGGCTTGCAAATAGCGAAAGTTGGAGCAGGCATTTTAGGAAAACAGTCACTCTCCACTCTCCCTGCATAAGCTAGAAACTAATCTCTTTACAAAACACTCAACGTTTTTATGTATTTCTTCCACTACTGTGCCAAACTAATTGAGGACCACTGCAGTGGCTCTCCACAGCTCTTTTAATTATTCTGCGATTTTTCAGTCGTTCCTCATTTTCCATTTAGCCCTCAAGCATCCTTAGGAAAACTGCCACATTTGTCTTTTTTATATGCATTTGTAGCACATTTCTGCAGCACAACTGTAATGTATTGCGAGTGGGATCCATCTGGGATGTGCTCTGGAGCTGGACCTTGAGGCTAACAGCCACCTGGAGCCCAGAGAATACACCGACTGTGAGAAAGGGATGGAGATGAAGACAATACAGGCCTATGAAAAAAAAAAAAAAAGGCATCGATTGTCATAGGGTATGTGGGAGTAGATAACAAGATGGATGAGCTCCCTGCATTGGCCAGGACGTAGGCTAGTGGGACTCTAATGTTCACTGAGATGTGGCTTAAAGCCTGAGCTCCTGCCTCACACTCAACTGGGAGCTTTCCATTCAAGCGAACAGAGGGGGGAAACAAGATGAGAAGAAGAAGAAAACGAAAGGGCCTTGCCATTTTTATTCTTTCTTGACAGCATAATTCCGGGTGTGTTACATATTTCTCAAGAGCAGATACTGTCTTTACAGGTTGAGCCGTATTTCCTGCTTTTATCAGCCGAGCCGTTGCTGTTACATCACCCACTGAGCTCATGTTGGATCAAGACACATCCTTATCCATCAGCATCCAGGTTCAAAGCTTGACAGGTAAGCCAACTCAAGCGTCTAGCTGCTGCACATTATCCTCAAAAGTCTGTCTTTTGAATGCACTATGAAGGCTATACAGTGCAGAACAGGCCATTATACAGTTCCCCTGATAAGTAATTATGTTTTTACTTTGACTTATCCCCATTATTTTTTCAATATCAAGCAACTTATAGAGATTTAAAGGTCACATATTATACAAAATGAACTTAACCTTGTTTTTCTAACAATATGTTTCCCCAGTCTGTCTACAAATCCCCCAATTATAAGACAATTCCATGCTCTCTGTCTTTTGCATGCTCCACTTTTCAAGAAATGTGTACTCAAACAGGCCATTTGGAGGTTTTCTCTCCATGACATCACAAAGGGCTGTAACCCCTCCCCCTGGTGTGTGACAC
Organism: Labrus bergylta; assembly: GCF_963930695.1. Lineage (NCBI taxonomy): Eukaryota > Metazoa > Chordata > Actinopteri > Labriformes > Labridae > Labrus > Labrus bergylta. The sequence goes on along the minus strand of NC_089218.1, from coordinate 5,660,394 downwards.
TCCCACAGCTAGGTGCTTGTTCTGCCCTCTGAGTCTGCCTTTCCACTCTAAACAAAAGGACATAACTCGGCAATACCAAGTCAACATTGCAGTGAAACTAATATAACAGAAGGTTTCCATGCATTTGCAATTATATTCATCATTGTTGCCATAGTGACTGCCACTGTCATGGTGTCACTTCAGATATTATTTAATCTGGTGAAGGTGCAAAAGTCATGTTGGCTTATATGTCAGATGTTGCAGAAAGTGAGGAAATTCTCTTCTGATATATAGATAATGCACGATCCATCTGACACTGTTAAATTCCAATAAACTAGAGGAACAGGTTGCGCAGACCTCTATAATTTAATTATAATTTATACTGCTTATCCTGCATCACTGACCCCTGTTTTATATCTTACAGTTTGCTTCCCAACAACTCAGTTAAAGACATCCAATACCAGAGCGACTGCAAACCAAGCCCTCCTTGTTGACAGTACCTGATTTAATCTGTTGATGGATTGCCAGGTTACCAACTGGTAAAACCCAATGAGGGAAGCTTAAAACCAAATGCAGGACACCTTCATCCTCATGAAAGAGCATTGTAGGCTAACTCCTGCTCCTGGGACATCAGCCCCATCCTGACTTAAGCTTATCAGGTAGCAAATCCATCCATTCTGTTATCAGCATGTCCATCTGAGACATCTTACCAGTTTAAGAACAGGTGGTATCACATCATCCACTCATGGAAGGAAACCATTGGCGCCGACTTGCCCTCCCTCAAGGACCTGTAGAGCCCTATGGATTAGGAGGCAAAAGACCACGGCCCTCCATCTGGGAAGGGCTTATAATACTGTCAACACAAAGTCCACCAGATGCGTGAACAGCTTTGTCTTCTCCCTGATGAACACAGATTTGCCCATTTCCAACGGTCTAATATTGGTTTGTTTAGTTGACTGTGGACACCAATCACATTCTGCCAATGAATAATTCTGAATTACTTTTTATTTTGGTGCAATCAAATCAATCCCATTGTGTGGAAAATGTAAATAAAATACCCAACAATTCAACTAAATATCAGTAAAATATGCATGAGCTAGGAGCTCTTATTAAGACATGGAAAACTTGTCCCTTGACATTTACACAAACCAATTAAACCCAGCTTCAAATGTGATATTTATACAAAGATAGTATATCATGTTATACTAAGGATTAAGGCTCCTTGCTGCACAGATAAACTAAACCTCAAAAGAATAATGATGGACAGAAATGAAAGCCATTTCCAAAACTAGGGATTTAGCTGATCATCTCTTGGATTTTATACATTAAGCTTCTTCCAAATAGCTGTACTATACTGAGTATCAAACATATACGCATTGAATTGCACCATGGACTTTATCGGACATAGCCATGGACTTTTTTCTACAGTGAAGTTAAAGCATTCAAACCAGATTTCTCGCATGGTGGTGAGTCCACTGATTACTAAAATAAGTCTGATTGTTTGAAACCAGATGGGAAAATTAGCCTTTTTCTTGGTTATTATTAACTCGGTAAAGCCTGAGATAGATGGCTTTATCCAATTCTTTCAAACATTTTTTGAATTGTGCAAGTTTTGTGGCCTGTATTGAAGTCATTCTGTAGTTGTCATTAAAATACATTCTCAGTGTTTCATCATTTCGAATGGCAGGCAATAAATCTGAAGGGGCAAGACAACCATTTTAAAGCCTTTGGTATAAATCAGTGATATCTGTTCAGAGAGATTTTGGAAGAAGCCCTTATTTTTATTGCATCACCCACATGAAGGATTGTGAAATAACATTGGAGACACCGCTCTTCAGTGTAATGAAATGGACTGCCCTGTGCAGTCACAGTCATTACTGCAGGTTAGTAATAAATGGCGCTGACCTTTTGCTTTACTAAATGACTTGGCCAAAACAATATAAGATAAAAACAACAGGGGCTTTGTGAGGAATTCAAACGATATCCTTTGGTTATTTTCTCATTTTTTCCGTTCAGCATGCCGTCTGTAAATCCTGCAAACAGTATAAAGCCTTCTCCATAAATGCTGCTCATTTTCATTCAGCTCACAATCACTGTCCACATTGACAATATGCTGTTCAGTGAGTAATGACATGCATTGGCTCAACATCAATTTTGAGCTCTTTGGTATTTTTCTCTGTTCACCCTGGGCCCTGCAAGAGACAAGCAACAGTGGAACCTATTAACATGAAAATGATTAATGTGGCCAGATGAACCCGCTTCTGTAAATCATTCTTAAAAAGTTGATGCAAAGGACGCTGGGTAATTACATGATCACAAATGACCCTGACAAAATAGTGATGGGAACGCATTGGAGATGGTATTTAATGTTGATTTATGACGGTGTGTTACGTATGCTCATCCTGCTCCTGAATTATGAGTGAAATTTTAGGATTTGGGGACCATGTTTACTAGAAAGCAGTACAATCTTTCAGACAAGGTGATTTCACAGCCAGATAAAGTAGTATAATGGGATGAAAAGTGAAAAGTGTAGTTGGGAGGGCAGTTTTTGGCCATGAATGAGATCTTTCCTTTACTTGAAAATGCTAGAGAACTACCTAGATGGCCATATTTAGGAGCTACTGACCATGCTGACATATTGGATGAATTTGGAGTGAGAACATGTTGGGCCAACAATATCATTAATCAAATGCTATCAACTGTTCCTGGCTTCGGGGCAAAAGGCCTCACTGCCAGGCAGTGTTTCACTCCTTCTGTTTTCGGTGGGTTCACACAAGAGACCTTGAGATTCAATTTCCCATTTGTATCCAGAGGCTGTCTCAAATCATTGGCTGGAGCCTCTCAAGGACACGGCCCACAGAGGTGCGTTTCTTTGTAAATCCTGAAGGCTAACCTGACCCCAGCTCCCACTTAATCTGACACCGTCTGGTTTGATAGACTGAAACTAATGATGCATTTCAGAGGGCCCCCCATCTACTCATCATGTTAATTATTTAAAAGTTAATGAGCAAATAGCCAAAGGTGTAAAGGTGCACTGTGAAACTAGGGTATTGCAACTTTTATAGTATGGGTTTTACAGTGTAAAATTTCACTTTGACACATAATGAACTCTTCAATATGTGAAAATCTTCTGGTACTTGCAATTCCTTCTGATCAACATTTCCACACAACCAAAGAGGACAAAGGTTTGCAGTTCTTTGCTTCTATTATTTACACCTGGTCTGGTTGAAGTGTTGTAAAACCAGTGATCAATGACCAACTGCTAAATAAAACACATGCTCATGATAGTTCTTAGCTCTACGAGTTGAGAGCAACTGTCTGACTCCATAATGAATTAGCTGGCCAGTACTCAATGGATTATTGGTTACTCAGGGCTGCAAAAGATTCACAGCCATGTCCTCAGACTTTGGAAAAAAGGAGGCTACATTGCTTTAAACATTTAAATTGGGGCAGTTGTATTTGGTCTAGAAATACACGCGGTTGAGGATCCAGCCTCTGAATTAACTACATAGTCTTTAGAATTGCTATGTCAATGTGTTTCAAGAAAAAAAACCTGTGGAGAGAGGACCCATCCCTGGGGGACACCATTGACAACTGTTGCAGCTGACGTTATGGATACATACATCTGCTTCCCCAATGGACATAAATGTGTATGAATTCAAACTTACATGTGAATTTATTCTGTTTTTTTTCATGGATTTTGCACCCACACGTACACAGCAACTAACAATTTGATCAAGAGTGTTAGAAAGATAGACTTATTGACTGGCTTAAAGATTGGCAGACGGATGTAGCAACAGAAAAACTCCAAGAAATGGAGACAGAAAAATCAAAGTGATTTACTGACAGAAAACCAGACAAACTAAAATGATTGACAGGCCGTGAACAGACAACCAGACTTCTGCTTAAGGTTTTTAATAGAATCCAACTGATAGGATACAGGTTTTAACGGATATGTGAGGATGCATGGAGGCTCTGATAACCGGCCGGTCGGCTTCAACTTCATCAGCGCCTCTGAAGTTGTAAGGAAAAGGGAATAAAGGGAGTGTTGTGCCTCTTCTCATTCAAGTCTGGATTGAGCTGTTTATCAGAGGAAAGTAGTGAATCTCTTGGCAGAGTGACAGACGAGAGAGTCAGGGTAAAAAAAAAAAAAAAAAAAAAAAAAAAAAAAGAACCGAAAGAGAAAATAAGAAGCTGAATCAATAAGTGCTATTGTGACACGTCAAGCTTGCCAGGGTTTCTTGCTTGTCTTGAAGTTGCAACAGAGCGACTGACTTAACCACTGTATCAGAAACAGACATTTCTGACAGTGACATGAAGCTACTTTAAGCCTCTATCATACATTTACTTCACGGTGAGGTGACATTAAGGACAGTGCTGAATATGGCCTTTGCAGTGTAGTCCCACTTACTCTGAGTGCCTCTTAAATACGTCCTTATCTTGTCCAGGCCAATCAAGAGGGAGTAATCCATATTTGGTGTCAAATTGACTGTTTTATCATATGTTGACAAGACAGTAATATAAAGCAATATAACTCCCATGCAATCTGGTTACAATTCAATCAAAGATTTGAATTTGACCCCTATGGAAATCTAAATTCACCATATTGGCAGTTCAAAGGACAGAGAGGCCCAAACAGGCTTCATTCATGTTTTGTTCATGTGAACCCCTCCCTCTTAAACCATTAGCCCTACCTCTACGTGTACGTGGGTGATGCTGTATGTAGAGGTATAATGGCAAGGTGTTCAAGGAAAACCAATTGACTTTCCAAACCCAAGAAAATACTTTCTGGTTGAAAATACTTCCCACCTCAAGAAGTAAATAAAGAAATCATCCATCACTGAGGGGAAGTGGAGGAGTTTTGGTTTAAGAGACCCCAGGTGCGACATCTACTGGTCATCAACAGTCGCAGATATGGGAAATGGGAAATGGATTTGAGCTTGTCACACCATTCACACACTGATGGCTGAGGTTTCTACAGTATCACTTTGAAACCATCAGAGGTAACTAATCCCCAGGTTGGGGTTGAGTCCCAAGGACACATATTTCTGCAGGAGCTGGGGATTGAACCTTCAACCTTTCGTTTGAAGGACGCCGACTCTACCAACTGTCGGCCTACAGCTGGCCTGTTTACTTACCGCTAAAGCTCCTGTGGAGAGTTTTACTTGTTATGAAATAGACTGAAATGTGTACTGATGCCTCTATATGACCTGCAAAAGCAAATAAAATCATCAGCAACAAGGTTGTTTACTCCTTTATTGTTATTATACATGTCTGAAACTGCTGTGGCTGGGTTAATGTCAGATTGATTAATTCACAGCACAGTGCCCTAACAGCCTGTTCTTACACATATCCACAGCCAAGAGTCTAATATCATTGACTGTTGAAGATAGCAGGATGACCTTTGTCCACATATGACGCATGCTACGGCTTAATTGAGAGTTCCTCACAGGTGCATTAATGTATCTTTAATGTTAAAACACAGCCATCACATGAGCTCTCGACTCCTTCAGTGCCTTCTGCAAAATTTAGGGATTCAGGGCAAAACTAGAAGACATCAAAGAGCCTTTATTTGGCCTGCCCACTCCTTTGAAAAGCACAACATGCCCAGAGCGTCTCCACATCACACATCATGATGGGTTTGCTGTCAACAAACTTGCAATGAGGTTACACATCCAGGTCTGGCATGTTGCGAAATCAACTTAAGCAGACATTAGAGGTATTTTACTTGAAATGAGCCTGGTTGTTTTAATGAGGTGTTGTCAATCAGTAGTAAATGTTAGAAAACGTTAGCTTAAGCTCATTAATTAGCGGGATGATTTTGCAATCCTTTTGATCTCAAACTTCTTCTTTCAGGATCAAGGAAAGCCTCTTAACTTTACTGTCATAGAAAATAAATAAATACGTAAAAATGCAAATCAGTCCAATGATGTCGTGGCCCTTTCATACGCTGGCTTTAGTCATTTTCTTCAAGCTAACGTTACAACCGTTAGCCTAGCAATCTAGACATGGTTTTTAATAAACAGTATGTGTGGACTTGTGTACTTTTTGTAACTACAATTGTATTTCTCTGCCCTCTTCTCTGTTATTTTGCTATTTTTTTGCTTTTTTTATTTTTTCGACTCTAGGAAAAGTACCATATAAATCCCAATGTACCTGAACTGTCCCACACCTGTGCAATAAAAATCTATTTCATTCTCTTCTATTAATTTCATGAAAACTGTGCTCGCTCACTCAAAGGCTTTGGGGAATGGCTAGACTGTTGAATTGTTGTTTCTGATCCCAACAAATTTTTCTTGACCTCAGTTGAAAATGTCTACAGGTCGAGAAAATATTTGATTTATGGGCGTTGCAAAGACCGGTCTTGGGACCACTTCTTTTTAGGTTTTGGTGCCTCTGTGTGGAGTTTGCATGTTCTCTCCAAGTACTCGGGCTTCCTCCCACAGTCCAAAGACATGCTCGTTAGGTTAACTGGTGACTCTAAATGGCCCATTGGTGTGAATGAGAGTGTGGCTGGTTGTCTGTCTCTGTGATTGACTGGAGAACAGTCCAGGGTGTAACCACGCACGGGAAAAAGCGGGAAAAACTAATTAGATCAAACACAAAAAAGTGTAAGATTAATTTCACAACAGCAATTCATTTTCTTTCCCGCTTTTTCCCGTGCGTGGTTAAAATGAATTGCTGTTGTGAAATTAATCTTACACTTTTTTGTGTTTGATCTAATTAGTTTTTACACTAATATTGCATTTTGACCACACAGATAAACAGTTATTGTTGAAATAGACTTTTGCACATGCGTAAAGGTGTTCTCTTTAAGTTGTAGTACTAGTCTACTTGAAGTAATTGGTTAATGAAGGTGGAAAACAAGCTACCAAACCATTGACCATTGAGAAAAGTTTGTAAGCTAAATGGAAGAACAAAACTGTTTAATTCATGAAAGTTATGCTTATATATATTATACTGTCATGTGGATTTTTATTTTAAATGGCAGAGTGGTCCCTATATGTTTGTGCCCCAAAGGATTATGGGCAGTGCTTGTTTCAAACAGGTAGAGAAATTCCTACTCCATACCAGTTGGTGGTGGTAATGCACTAAAACTTTAATTTCCCAACTGCTATTAAACATCAAGAAGAAGAAGAAACTGCGTGTGTGTGTGTGGTGGACATGTTGGAAATGTTTGTCTCCTTTCCTTTAGAATGGGATGTAGCTGCGTTTCCAGAGCAAAAAACAGATTAAAGAAAAAGAATCAAAGCTGCTCCTTTAATGAAACGTCTGACATTTAATGCATCCATTTAGTATCATTAGAGAACATTCCTTAGAAAAGAAGACTGTGAACGCAGCCTTGGTGTGGCACTAACATGGCACACTCAGACACCCAAACAGGAGAGAGCCTCGTTAACCATTATTAATTACACCTGTGCTGTTGTCAGTTGTCTGCAGTGAAACAGTCGAGCACAGTCACGCATTGAGTCTTAACAAGCCAACCCAGGGGAAATACAGTAAAACAAAGTGATATTTTCAAGCTGAAGAAGACAATGAGCTGAATTATGAAGACTGTCGAACTTCTACCTCACTACGAACTATGAATAGTAGTGGGACTTCACCTTAAGACATGGACACTTCAAGGACATTAAAGAAAGGAGGAAGGAATTTTTTTTTCTCTTAATGTTTGCCTCACGACATGAAATTCCCCGCCACACTCCGAGTGGGACACAACGGAGCCGCCAGAGATTTACAATCTGTAGAAACTGCACAGAAGTATGTCAGCGAACTCGAACAATCTTCAGAAAAAACCCTGCGGAGGGTAAGCATCTTTTAAGATGAGTAATGAACTGATATAATGTGTGATTGTTTGTTTTGCTTGTGATTGCTTGGACTGTGAATGCCTGTATGGTGCTGTTTAAATATGTTTTAAAGACGTATGTGACTATTGTTTGGGGTAAATTGAATTAAAATAGAATAATTGAAAAAAAAAAAAAGTACACTAATATCTCCTCAATTTGTTGTCATATTAGATTTTCAGTTTTCTATGATGCATTTTGATCTCACAGATGTAAGTATAGGTCTTCTCTATGAGTAATTGGCTAATGAAGGTGGAAAATAAGCTACCAACAATTAAATGAAATTGTTTGACCATTGAGAAAAGTTTGTAAGCTACCTGGGAGAAAATAACTGTTTAATTCATGAAAGTTATACTTGTATATATCATACTGTCATTTGGATGTTTTATTTAAATACCAGATTGGTCTCTAGCAACCACCTGAAGCTCATCATCAGTAAAACAAAGGAGGTGGTAGTGGACTACCGGAAGAAGAAGAGGCCCCCCTGCCCCGGTCATCATCCAGGGGGAGGAAGTGGAGAGGGTGGACTCATACAAATACCTTGCGGTCCACATCAACAATAAACTGGACTGGTCTCACAACTCTGACGCCCTCTTCAGGAAGGGACAGAGCAGGATGTTCTTCCTGAGGAGACTCGGATCGTTCAGTGTCTGCAACAGACTCCTGAAGACCTTCTACCAGTCTGTGGTGGCCAGCGCCCTCTTCTTTGCTGTGGTGTGCTGGTGGGGTGGCATCAAGACTGGTGAGGCAAACACCAGCCCGCTCTGTAGTGGGTCTTGATCTGGACAGTTTGGAGACAGTGGGTGAGAGGCGGATGAAGGACAAAATCTTATCCATCCTGGATAACTCCTCTCACCCTCTCCATGACGAGCTGTGGCAGATGGGCAGCTCCGTCAGCCAACGCCTCAACCCCCCCCAGGTGCGAAACAGAGCGTGTCAGGCGCTCCTTTGTGCCCACTGCCATAAGACTGTACAACAGCAGCCTATGACAACAATAACAGTACGTCCTTGACACAAAACTTCACCCCCATAAAACACTACCCACATGACCTGCTTCATTATTGTTATCATTACTAACATTGTATTATTATTTAGCATCTATATATATATACTGTACATTCTATATTTTTCATATTATTAGTCTATATTATAACATTTCATTATATTACACTATATTGTTCATATTGCACTATATTATATTATATACCTGCACTCTGCATTACTGTGGTACAACACTGCCTCTCTTCACTGCTGTTTACATTACTTGCTGCTATTTATCATACCAAGTCACTTTAATCATCACTTGTTATTCTCTGCAAATACTGTCTCAACTCCCTGCATGGTTAACTTCCTCTTTAATTTTGTACTTGTATATACCCCCTGTTTTTATTTTATTATTATTTATCTTATCTATTCTGTTTAATGTGTATTTTGAGCTTACTTGTCTGTGCTGCTGGAACGCCTGAATTTCCCCTCTGGGGATCAATAAAGTATTATCCTATCCTATGGGGGCGTTCAAATTGTCCCTCCTATCTCCTTTCACTATCCACTTTACCTTAACCCCGGAAGCATTTAAGTGGCGGCCATGATAAGAGCCGCTCGAATTCTCTAAAAGTTAAGGAAAGGTGGGTCAATGCTTCCTTTGTAACCTCCTTTAGCATAGGATACACTGGACCATCCTTTACGAAAGGAGATGAGATATGACGCCCCACAATTCCTTGCGGCCCGACATTGAAAGCGAGTCGCGCATCCGACCGTTCACCAACATTAACGATGATCGTAAAGTGACACAGATCATGTGAGGTATAAAAAGATAAGAGACATTTCTATCAGATGATGTTTTATTCAACATATTTCATTCATTTAAGAATGCTTTGTGTAGTTGTACATTTGTATGTTTAAAACATTATGTGTGGGTTATATCTTACATAAATGTAACAATTGATTTCATATTTATGTTGATGTTGATTTGAGTGGACAGGAAGGTGATGGTTTCACTTTTGTTACTTGTAGCCTGGTATTCTATATTTCTTTTATTTCAATCCCAACCTTGTGGTAATTAGGATTATTTCACCGGTAAGAAGGCACAGGGGAAAGTTTTTTTTTATTTTTTTTTTTTTTTTTTTTTTAGATGAGTTTTTTTGTAGTCCATTTTCTGAACATTGCGGACCCATGTCATTAACCTCCGCCGGCCTGTCTCATTTAATGACGTCGCCTAGTGGAAAATGTGGTCGGATTGTCAGAGCAACGAGATCGCCTTTCCCTAAGTCCTTTATGAATTCTGCTAACATCTTTCCTTAACCTCATGACGTTTTCGCAGGGGTTAAGGTAAAGTAGATAGTGAAAGGAGATAGGAGGGACAATTTGAACGCACCCTATATGTTTGTACCCCAAAAGGATTATGGGACAATGCTTGGTTCCTACTCCATACCAGTTGCTGGCTGTAATGCACCAAAACTTGAATTTCCCAACTGCTATTAAACATCAAGAAGAAGAAGAAACTGCGTGTGTGTGTGGTGGACATGTTGGAAATGTTTGTCTCCTTTCCTTTAGAATGGGATGTAGCTGCGTTTCCAGAGCAAAAAACAGATTAAAGAAAAAGAATCAAAGCTGCTCCTTTAATGAAACGTCTGACATTTAATGCATCCATTTAGTAACATTAGAGAACATTCCTAAGAAAAGAAGACTGTGAACGCAGCCTTGGTGTGGCACTAACATGGCACACTCAGACACCCAAACAGAAGAGAGCCTCGTTAACCATTATTAATTACACCTGTGCTGTTGTCAGTTGTCTGCAGTGAAACAGTCAAGCACAGTCACGCATTGAGTCTTAACAAGCTAACCCAGGGGAAATACAGTAAAACAAAGTGATATTTTCAAGCTGAAGAAGACAATGAACTGAATTATGAAGCCTGTCGAACTTCTACCTCACTATAAACTATGGAAAGTGAGCATATGAAAGGAATAAGCTGGCTAGCTTTCTGCTGTTGCTAGGAGCAGCTAGGAGTCAGCGTTGGTCAAACATGGAGGGAGAAGATGTCAACAAACAAGCCATCACAACAACAACAACAACAACAACAGTTAATAATAACTTTATTTATATGCACATTTTAAAAACACAGGTTTACAAGGTTTAAGACATGGACAACGCCGTGACAGAAAGGAGAAGCCGTGAAAGAGCAAGTCACATACTTTTTTTATTTTCCTAATGTTTGCCTCTTCTGACATTATGCAGCGTATTTAACTTTATCTGTCTTTCTACTTGCTGGCTTGTTTGCTTCCTGAAGGCTTACTTTCTAACAACTGTCTTTAGAAGCAGGGACCGAACATGGTGTGAAATGTTGCCATGGGAGGAAATAACTTAAGAAATGTGAGTGGAAATCATTTAATTGTTGCTCTCTCTGTCTTGGTACCAGCTTGCTTCTTACCAGATATGGCATGGACACCTTGTTGCCAGTGAAGAATAAAGCTTCAAAATGTGAGTCAAATACATTTAATTGTCTCTTTTCCTGTCTTTACCTCTCATTCTCTGCTGCTGTGTATCTAACTGGCTTGCTGTGTTGTTGTTGTTGTTGTTGATGATGATTTGTTGGGTTTTGCTCTGAGCTGTGTCTATATCTCTGTCGGCTGTGTTGTCTTCTGCTGCCTGGGTAGACACGGTGAAGACGAAAGCCTGCAGAGGCTTGTGGACTTTTTTCCATTTTGCATTCACTGGTTGTTCAGACACCTGTTGGCTGTTTGTGTGCTGGTTTCCAGCCTTTACTGGAGGTCTGGTAGCTTGTTGGTATGCATCGTCTTCTTCTTGGCTTGTTGGTTTAAATGAAACTTTTTAATTAAAGTTTGCTATTCATGCATTTTGTACTTTGGCTTACATTGAAACTTTTTACATTACATAAGATGCCCTTGAGCTTTTGAACAGTTTGTAAGTCATGTCCTTGATACTTTTTGTTGTTGTTGTGAACTTTAAGACTTGTTATGTGTCTGTTTGCTCACTACCTTACTTTGAAATTGACCTATTCAACCCGATTCAACCGAGCCTCTTCGAAATTGTAGCCCAGACTGGATTTGTGTTTGGACCTGCTATAGGGTGCTGTTGAGCTTAATCCACTTTGGAGAGAAGTGGTTATGAGATGTTTCTTACTTGAGATGTAACGATACCTCACAACGAACATTAAGAGTTTATACAAATATGGACAATTTAAATCAATGAGACAAAACCTGCACAGGGAGCACTTGGCTGCTTTTGGCTTCTGTTAAAAGTAGTGTCACCGTTTTTATAAATGAAACATATATAGCAATTAAAAAGTCATACTTGTGTTTCTGAAAACAAATAAGAAAATGGATACAATTAAAATAATTCATTAATTAACTTATTTCAGTTGTATTTCTCTTATGTTGAAAATAACAACCAATCATGAATGGAGTGTATCGTTACATCCCTCCTTCTTACTCTGTACTCTCATTGCATTTTCCTTTCCTTTCACAATGCAACTGTTACATGTCCAACGAGCTTTTCTCTCTGTTTACCTGAAAATGAAATGCAGCACATCGTTAAACCCCCAAATTTAGGTTGCTTATATTGGGGCTAAGCTAACATGCTCTAACAATTAAGCAATTTCTGCGCAAAGTACGGAGAGAAAAGCTGTCAACAAACAAGATTGCCTCCACAGGGACAACTGCAGGAGGGCACGATATGACAGCGCCATGAAGGAGGGGGGCGAGACCGGCCTTCACTGTGATAATGTGAGTCAAAAAACATACTTATTTCTTTCTCTTTCTGCTTTGAATCTCTCTTCCTGTTTGCTTTGCTTCCTCATTTCGTCCTGCTGCTGGCTGTGTTCTTATAGATGACTTAGATGTATTGCTCTGGACTTCTGTTCAGACACCTGTTGACTAATAGAGGTGATTATTTTTAGCATGTAGAGGAGGTCTGCTTGCTGTTGGTGTTGGTTAGTATTTCTTTTTTTCGGGTCTGCTAAGTTTTAGGTGCATGAGGTCTTGAAGGGTAGTTTTTTGATTGCAAAGCAAAAATAGGATTTTACAAAAAAACGAGTTTCCCTTGTTTTGACCGTGCTTTACGCCTCGATTTGTGACTTGGACGTCAGACAGATGTAACGATGTCAGTCACTCCGTCTCGGTGGCCTACCTCGCCGTCCGCTTGCTGACTTGTTTGCTTCCTGACGGCAAACTTTTCCCCCTGCTGCCGTCTCTGTGTTTTGAGCTTGCAAGGTTGCAAAGCCGGGAGATCTACCCGGTTTTGTCTTGCTGCTAAAAGCAGCGAAAATGCTCTGAGTGAAGGGCGTAGTGTGTTTAAAGATGCTGTCAACAAACAAAGATTGCTTTCACAGGAAGAAGTGTAGAAGATACCGAAACAGTCTTCACATCAAAAATGTGAGTCAAAAATACGGTTTATTAAAATGTTTCCTTTTGACTCTATGTCTCTGCTTGCTTCCTGATGTCTACACTCTCTGCTGCTGAGTGTTTATTCACTTGATAGCCGTGTTCCTGTTGATGATTTGCAGCTTTTGCTATGAACTCAATAGTGTGTTTTTTTGCTGTCAGCTTTGTTGTTTCTGCTTCCTGTGTACACTAAAATCGTAGGATTGATTCCACTTTGCCTTCATTGGTTGTATCATCACTTGTTGGCTGTTTTTGTGATTGTTCCTAGAAGGTCTGTTAGCAGCCGGTGATCATTTTTTCTTGGTTTGTTTGTTCCGTTGTAGCTAAATGAGTGATGGATAACAGTTTGTAAGTCGTGTTTTCAAAACATGCATTGACACTTTTAGTTGCAAACAATCTTACGGGCCCCGAACATCGACCTTCTAGTGAGGGAACCTCTTGGAATGCGACTGAATATTATTCTCTTGCCTCTTTAGCATGCCCCAAAAACTCACCGAAGTTTGCACAGAACTCAAAAGTTGGTGAAATGTATGTGTGATATTGCTTTTGTGTTGCAAAATGGCTCCACAGCACTCCCTTGAAATTCTCCAAAAGTGGTTCCAATAGGGGGTTACTTTAACCCACGTTTGACATTGAGTGTGCATATTAACCATGTAAAGACCTACAATAAATCCTGTGGCACCCATAGCCAAATGTCAACAGGAAGTCCATCATTTTTATTTGAATTTTCAAAATAATGCTCTGTTTTAGCATTTTGCTGGCTTTTTTCCTATGTACGAGCCATAATCAACTGCTCTTTAACTTTTACATTCAGTGTTGCAGTCACCTTAAATAGACCGAGGTATATGAGTAGCATTCAAAGTGCGTCTTTCCCATTATGATAGTTGTTTCTTTGACTTTATTTTTCTCCACTTGTAGCCACCTTTTCTGTCCTCTCACAGTACAACTGTCCCACTAATGGCTTTTCGAACCCCAGAAACCTGAACCACTCTCTCTGTTGACATTGAACATGACCCGCGGCACACTGTTAACCTCAAACAGAAGCCGCTTCTTGATGGTGGCTCATCCCGGTAGCCTTTTTTTTTTTTTTTTTTTTTGACTCTCGCCGAGGGCTGCGAGCCAATAAGCGGCTGACCTTGAGGGGGTGTGTCACGTCAATTGAAGCTGTTGGGGAGCATGGAGCCGCGTGAATCATGAGCGCTCTGATGAGTCCTTGAATGACCTGCGAACACTGGCTCTTTCAGCGAATAGACGACAGTCGCCCGTGGGCTGAATTTGTCTTTTGTTTTTCTCATAAACCAAATGAGTGCAATGTTCTAGACAGTCCAGTCCAAGTCATCCCAGATAAATGTTCTTCATAATGTTTAGTTCTAAATGTGCAGTATGTCTTGATGGACATTACACCAATTCTTCACCAGTCAGTGTTTATTCATGGAATCGGTGAAGGTTCATATAAATGAGGATCTGAAGCTCATTGCTTGGGAGGCAAAGACAATGTAAATGTTATGAAATGAATCCACATGAGTTAAATATGGATCTAATAGGCTTATTTCCATAATGACTGGATTGTGTTTGGAGGGTTAGTCATTTAAATCCGCTCACTGTAGAATTATGAACATGACCAATCTTTAATGGAGTAAATATCAAAGCAGTGGGCGATCATAACCAGCTTTGATTTGTGAATTCTGGTTCAACATGGAGGACAGCCATTGTCCATTATGTGCCCTTTTTATTTGAGAGAGTTTTGTATATATCCACCACTATTTCAAGTGTCTCATGTTTACCTTGTGTTTTGGAAATCAATGACCGAAGAACAAACCGACTGACGACCACATGTCGCGTCACCTACTTTCTACATACTTCCTCAGGTTACATCATTTTTGGGTGGGAACTCTATTTTGAGCTAATCTTCTCAGCTTAACATGAAAGTAAGGCACCGTTAAATACACTGCATAATGTCTGGAGTTATCAGCTATCAACATGCATCGGCAATAATTACTTTTGGCTATAAATTCAATTAACTCTGCTGGTGATTTCCCGCTTAAACTCCTGCAATCCTGCCTTATCTCCCTGCCTCTCTTTAGAAAACTGTTGTTCATAAGATGATGAAATCTCTCCCCGTTTCCTATTTGTCATCAGCCCACCTCCAACATATGCTAAAGTAATTAACCAAGGTGTGAATTACCTATTAGCTCCGCAGGTATCTGTCAGGTTATCGCAAATAAAGGTAATTTAGTGAGGGCTGAGCCTGGAACAGCTGTCAGCGTTGTTGGATCTGCCTCAGGGTGCATCGTTTGAAGCATGTCTGAAGCAGTTGTTTTTTTGGGTAAAAGAAAGTCCTTCGTTAGGCTCACTTGGTTAATCAAAGCTGTTCAGATTTTGGGTGCACACCAAAGAACCCCAGTGAGACTGCACAAGTGTTGGTACTCTTTCAAGTAAAACTGGGTTAATTGTGTTTAAAAGTGAACAGAATCTGAGCTAAATGAAGAGCGTGGCTTCAAAATCAAAAAAGGAAGAGAAGTGTTGGGACAGAATAGTTACCCTTTTCACTTAAGTCATGTGCTCTGCAAACTATAGAGCACAGTCGCAATCAATAAATACATTGGCTAACCATCGGTATGGCACCCAACGTCTTCATTTTTTAGATCATAGATGTAGTGTTGTAGTTCTTGAAATCTGTCTTGGTCTTATGACTGGTCTTGAGACCACTTTTTGAAAGTCAGAAGTATAAATGGTCTTGGTCCTGTCTCGGGTTCCTAAATGCAAAGATTTGGAGATTGACATAGAGCCGATATCTGACGACTTGAGCCGATAACGCATCAATGCTTCGGCACTTTTTTTCCACCTGATATGCGCCGATACAGACACTTCATTTACTCAGCATGCAAGGTAAGGTTAGGGACATGTATTTTTCTGAACGCTGCTTCTCAATGCTGGATTCTAACTCTGGGGACAGACAGCAGACCTGCCCCTGACGATCTGAGTGGTCTGGATGGTTCATAATGTATCAGAAGGTCACACATTTATCGAGGCCCAATACCATTAAGTGCTTGATAGACCAACAGAAGTATTTTAAACTCTGTTCTTTGAGAGCAGTGTTCTGGATCAGCTGGCTTTAAAGGCAGACCTTTAAAGACGCCGTCGCAGTAATCGAGTCTACTGAAGGTGAATCCAAGCAGTTATCAACTTTCACTTGATGTAGGCGATGTATGTTAATGTAATGTATTCTTTCATAGTTATTTGTTTGGAATAGAAAGGTCTTCGGAGTACTTTTGCATTGTCATAATCTAGATCAGTGCACAATCCAAGTGCATCCTGGTAGAGTGAAACAAATATACAAGAAGCAAAGCTCAGGCCCAGGATTCCAACAGATGGAGGGAAGGAAACACACACACAGTGGGAGAGTGGGACAAGGACAAGAGAGAAAGGAAGAGGCAAGAGGAAGGACTGAATCTCCTGGAGGACTAAGATCCAGATCCAAAACATCTGGAACGAGCCACTGGCAGCCAAGAGAGGGATTGAGGCAGAGTGGCCCCAGGACAGCCGGTGGTCCAGCAGAGAGAAACCTGAGAGGAAGTGAAACAGGGAGGGAGAGAGAGAGCGAGGTAGAGATAAACACACAGCTTGGATACTCACATGCTTGTGGGACAACAAACACAGTGTCAAAGAGAAGCTTTTCAGAGAGCGCACAGTGTTCTTTTTCAGCAGTACAGGCGTCGACCTAAAGTATACGATTCTCTGAGATTGTGCTTGACCTGCCGGAGAGGGATAAGTAAAAGGTACAAGGCCTGAAGTAATCAAAGAATAAGCAACTCACTGAAAGATAGGGCAAAAGGATGAGTTATAGTTTGGCTTTAAAGGCCCCGACAGATTCACTGTTTGATGACAGCAAGGGAGGTTATTCCAGAGGAAGAGGGCACTATAGGAAAAGGACTTATTTTTAACTCTGAGGACAGATAGGAGCTGTGTTGTCTGACAACAGAGCGTGTGGGATGGAATTTTGAAGTTGAAGGCTGTCATCAAGGAAGGGCATAGTTATTCATATACTTTTTAAAATCACAAACGGCAGATATTCAAAGTTTAGTTAAATGCGTTTCCCTTGTAGCTAATAGTCATAGTTCTTTGTTTTGTAGGTTAAAAAAAGGCATTTCTTCTAATTTCATTGACATGCTTTCAAAAAGTGGATACTTTGTAATTAATTTTTATTGCATGGTGTAATCCTATAGGTCATAGGATCGACCATTTCGGTTAGCACTCTTTTAACAATGCTCAAAGACCTTACGGATCATCAATAATCATTCCAATGCTTTTAATATAAACTTCAACTTCGATTTTAACACAGTGTGTGGTTAAGATGGGTCCCATTTGTCATTGTTATTTTGAGTGAATGCATCCTAATATATTGCTATCATTGATCTAGATATTCTGTTGTAAATGGAACTGCTTTCGGTGTGTTCAAGTTCTTCATGGGATTACTTGCTTACTGACTTCAAAATTAGTTATTGGCGATGCTCCCAGTGGTTCCCTTTGAGCTGCAGTGTTAGGTAATTAAAGTGCTGCCTCAACCGAACAGGGCAAATGATCAGTATTTCAGTTTGATTGCAATAGACGTACAGGTAATTACTAGACATGCAGCTATTCCAAGGGGCCGAGAATGTCCATAGTTTAATAATTTGGCTATGGTTGTGTACCATTCCTGAGTAAAATCATTGTAATAGTTTAAACTCTTTCCATGACGTCTTGTGATTTAGCTTATAATTGAAATATAATGCCAAAGAAGCAGGAGGCCAAGAAGAGAGCCCTGAGGTACTATATGAATATATATGTCTCATCAGAGTATTTACGTGAGGATTTATGATCAGAAATGCAATATTGTCTCTAATATGAAAGCCTTAAACCAAGTGAGAGCTTGGCCAGAGATGTCAAATTGATTTTCTACTGTGTGTAAGAGTTGAAGTGATCTCTAATGTTAAAAGCTCTACTTGGTTCATGTCACGAAAGAACAAAGGCTGAGTGAGAGACTTAAGCAAGCAGAAGATCAAGAACCATTTTATTGGGCTCAATCTCAGTTGAGTTACAGGTCCTGAGAGCAAATTGGGATGTCCAAGATGAATGTTAACTATGAGTGCAGAAAGTTTTAGAAAGAATAAAAGGTTTCAGAGTAGCTACTAATTATTCAGAACCCTTGGATCAGAGTGTGGTTTCCTCAGTAGAGGTTCAACGACAGCAGTCTATTACAAGGTTTTACAGATGGTGCCAGTTGTAAGTCATTAATTAAACATTTGGAATGGTAGGTCCCAAAAATGGCAAGACACATTTAAAAAATTTAGCTGGCATGATGGCAGAAAGCAGGTTAAGAGGTCTACAAAAGCTTCGGCTTTGTTTCAAAAGTGACACTGTCTGCTCCTACAAATGTATTTTTCTCTTCAGCACATTAATATTTTACTACTGATTATGTAAGTGCCAAAGACACAAAGTGTAACTTTTGCTTAAAATGTGTAAATTGTGAAGCATGTTATGTAATAGCGTGTTTGCAAAATAGCTTGAAGCTCTTTGATAGAATGAAAAGGAAAAGGATGATTAAAATGTTAGGAACCATGCTGACTTTAATGTCTCCTCATTTGCTGCATAGAAGATAGAACAAGGTCTGATCTGCTGCATAAATAGGCGGCAGCCTTATATTGGGTTGCACCCTGCAATATGAAAACCCCTTTAAGAGCCAAATGGCACAGTCCTTATTGTTTTGCTTTTTATTTCAACATAAAGCTAGTGTAATAACTATTTGGGACCATTTCATTGCAGCTAGATATTCTGATTCCCCAAGTTGTCCTGAAAGACTAACATGGTTATGCATCACTCTGGTGAGATTATACATGTTTTTTTGGAATTACACATGGAAGGAAAATGCTGTTGATGTCAGGGGTCAATACAATTATTAAAAGGAATATAATCCAGTATAGACTACACTGATACTGGCTGAGATTTGGCCCATTATGCATCATGTTTTGAGTCCCAGAACTATGCAGCACTCAAAGCTATCCCACATAGACTACAGCTCAAAAACCAAAGTGTCACAGCCCCTCTAAGTTTGCCTTTTATATTCTCGAGGCAGTCAGGTTCCATTACAGCCTCGACTTAAACAGACTTGACAATTTTAACTTTGTATATATATTTGAGTCCCAGCCCTGCAAAGTCAGTCCTTTAGATGAAAGCTGTGTAGAAAAGAGCCCGGACCCCAATGTCTTCTCAGCCCCTTTCCACTCTAAAATATTCAAGTAGCAGCGAAGATCAAGGTCAGCCCTGGATTTCAAAGCTATCTTTTTTTTTTTTGCGTCGGACAAAAACCCCAAGCACTTCAGAATTTTACCGCAGAAAATTGTTCCCTTCATACACGCACTTTTATTCTACCCTCCTCCACTCTGGAAGCCACTCGCCTTGCAATACAATGTAAACAATGTTGGCTCGAACGATTTCCATATCATTATGTAGTTTTAACAAGGTCTATTTACACACAGAAGTGAGAGCTTCAAAGCTTACATTCAGCTCCAGTAGAACAGAAGCCCTATTATAGTGCAGCAGTTCATTGGTCTTGGCCACAGTGTTTTGAATCACACCCAGTTGTGTAGTCAGTGCTATGACTTTAAGTGTGATCAAAAAGCCAAGAAAACCGAGTCTTAGTCACATATGGTGTAATATGTGACACAAACCATGGTATTATGGTACATGTGAGCCATGCATAATGACTTGACTCATTCTAGACCTTCTAAAATACAACAGGGGGCAAATGTTTTCTCCGATATCAAAGTGACTAGCAATTTGGTGCGGACCCAGACACACAGAGGGAGCATGGACATGTGGCTAAGACCCAGGAAGCGTCTCCAATCTGACGGCGTCCATCGTGGCAGATGGACCCGACCATCAGCCAAGCAGCCCCCGTTGCCGTCGTCATTCACAAAAAGTGCCGTGACTCCACAAGCCGAATGGGAGACACAAGACACAGGCGAGGATGAATCGCCTGTCGCCCGCTGCGTAGCATTAAAGCACACGTCTGCTTTATCCTTTCTCTCAAGCGACAGAGGGATAGTCTAACCCCTTCTGGCGCACTTTTTCTTCCCGCTCCTTGTAGACATGAGAAATGGCCGCAGAGATCTAAGTAAAGAGTGTCAGGCGTTCCGCAGGGAGGACACGCATGCATGGGATTGGGAGTTGGCTTGCTACTACGCTACAGACTGTCAGTGCAGAGGGGGGTCGCTGGCAAGGGAAGCAGGGACTGTTATCCCAGACACTGATCCCAGCGGGGCATCTATATGGAATGATCAATACTTCTTTGAAGTCATAAATAGGTTCCAAAGTCCAATTTGTCACATGATTTGGCAGCATGGCCTGACTCAAAAGTTTTGCTATAATGGAATGTGATTTCATGTACAAAATGTGACCTGCCATTTAGCTTGGAAAACTTTGCATATCTTGTAGTCTTTGGGCTTAATTAGACAACCACTATTCAAACTTATTGCTTCAGGGATATTTCCATGGTTACCGATAGTCGCCTTAGAAAGAAATAAGTAATTCCAAAGTTCAGTTTGTGTTCAACTTTGTTGCAGCAGTTCTGTGAAAGCCCTTTTCTGTTTCGACTTGACATCAGGAAATGGTTTTCTCAGCCTGGTGTGGACAAACTTGAGTGGCCTGCACCGAGCCCCGACCTTGGGCCCCCGTCCAGCACCTTCAGAACAAATTGGAACGCCAACCGCAAGCCGGGGCCTTGTAGCCCAACATCAACCTCACTAATACTATGTCTTCATGGGAGCAAATCTCTGCACCCAGGTTTCCCAAAACAAAAAGTGCTGGCTTTTCTTAAAAGCATATTGCTGGTTATTTCGATATCAGATGTTGCACAATCACAAGCAATCAAAAGCCATCTTGTTCAAATGCTTCTGACCATGTGTTTGATTTAAAATGCCTGTACTGTCAAAACAATTCCATTTTATATCAGGAATGCTTCTCTGTGGGTCTCGAAAACATAGATATACTTAAGCTACTTCCATGTTGTACACACTAACATAGCTTTAAGTGTTACGCTACTTGAAGGACATCACCTCATCTGGGCATTTCTTAAACCCCTGATCTATTTTGGTACATTTTCTGGAATACTTCTAGAAAGTTTGTTGAGTTGGTAGCCGTTAAACCAGCTGTAATGACTACAACGTAATACTTTGGTGATTTATATCATATCAAGTATATCCAATGTAATGGCTGTTTTTTTTGCCGCTGAAAAGCTAAAGCATTATTCTGAGTGTGCTAATATTAACCTGCTAACACAACATTGCAGGCCACAGGCAATTGAAGCTCGACCCAAGGCCAATCTCAAATTGCATTAAGACACGTTGATATTTAAGTCGTATTTGATATTTAAGTCGTATTTGATATTTTAGTCATTTTGATCTTTTATTTTGAAAAATCTGTAACAGGTGACAAGAAACTTTCGATGGATTCTTGCTCCTCATGTCCCTGACTGTGGTCCTGAGAATCTTCATCAGATTTTACTGTATAGTTTTAGAGGTAATTAAATGTCAATTCTGCTCAAATTGCATTGACACGCCATGATATTTTAGTGGTATTTGATTATTTTATTTCGGAAAACCTGTGATAGATTGCGCATAATGGTGCTTAATTATGGTGCATTCCATATATTTATAACTGCTTTGTGTGAATGCGAGGAGAGGGGTTGGAGGTGTGTCTCTGGAGGAGAGTGGAGGCTTCAGAATAGCGGAGGTGTGGCAGCTTGTTTTGGTTTCCTGCTGGTGCTAAAGGCTGACATCTACTGGATCAAAAGTTGCACATTCTTCCTTTAATGTTTTCAGCTTGCATGTAGAATAAAGCAAGAACTCCGCGGAATGTGTTTTACGATCTTCTGGAGCAATTCTAAACAGTATCCAGCTTTTTAGTTTTTTTCACCCACTCAATGTGTAAAAATAGGTCCCTTGTATGAAATTAATGTAATTACCCTTTAATGCGTTCAATTTTCTTTCAATGTCCCTTTAACAATCCACCAATGGACAGCTGGACAATGCAAATGGTCTGCTGCAGCAGCAGCCAGCAGAGAATTAAATATGGGCGCTGCATCCAGCCAGTCTTTAACTGTTTGACCTTAATCAAAGGAATTTTCAGCCGTGGTTTATCATAGTCTACATTGACCCCACACATAAAACACCAGTGGTTAGCTGGGTTCTAGGTTTTTGTCATTTCTCTGTGTGTCTTGTTACGAGGTGAACTGTACCTCTGTGCTGTACTTGCTGCAGTCTGATCAGACTGTAGCACATAGAGTGAGTGCTAATGTTTGAGTAGATGAGAGCCGGCCGGCATCAAACCCATCAGCACAGCCAGCCGCTGTTATCACATTTTTGTTCCCATTTTTACATCTTCGGTGATCAACAGTCTGTGCCAATCCAGTGGAGTAATTGGCCGAACATCTTCGCTCGTGAAAAGGTTAATTAGCACGCTATTATGTGAGGTGATTGAAAGCTATGATAAATAATGTAATGGGTTTCAGTCAAGATTTGTTTTGCTGCAGTGTGATGCAACCAGTCGTGTTTGGCTGGCTCGTCCACTTGATTGCGTTAATGCCATTTTTTCCACCAAAGATGATGCAGATGATGCAGTTTTGCCAAAAAAGAAACTCGACACCAGATCTTACAACCTAATTTGTAACCAGTGGCGTTTCTCAGGTCTGTTGTGTCCCTAAGCAAAAACCAACTAGGGGGCCCTCCAAAAAGTTTTTTTATTCATGTCTGCCAGTGTCCCGACGTTTACTCCTCTTCCTCTTTTTTCCCTGTTTCTTTTTTTTTCTCCTATAGACATTTTTCTTTGGTGACCTTTCTTTGACAAACTTTGGTTTCACTGCAAAAATGCATGTAACACTTAGCAGGGCAACAAGAGTGAGTTGTGTCAGATGGGGAGGTTTCCGACTGTCGTTGCAAAATTTGGGACACTGCTTTGGTTCAAGTTTGTGGGATCAGAGGAAGAGGAACCCTACTGGTCTTTACAAGCAGCGCCTATTTTCACTGTACCATAGCACAATCAATAAATCTATCAATGAAAGAAGGAAATAGTCAATTTTCTGATCTTTTTTGCAGGATTGGATGATCTGTTCACATTGGCATCCAAAATTAAAAACAAAAAAACTACATCATTCACATTATCAAAAAAACAAGAGCCCTCTTATTGCATGCACCGCCCAGTTTTGAGTTTTGTGCATGACCTCCTCTCAATCAAGACCAACAGAAAAACACAGAGTCGTATCGCGGAAGTAGACATACGCATTACCATATTTGGGATGTACAAAGGATGAATTAACACCGTCTCACCCACCCGAGCGTAACACGCATACTCCATGAGCATCCAGGTTCCGTCCAGCTCTTTCCCTGACAAACACAAGAACACGCTCCTCCGCTCTGCCCGTGACTCATTCACATGTTACGCTGCTGTGGTTTAACATGTAGACTGCTGGATGAGTGTAAAGATGTGTCTCGTCTACATTATCGGAGATGTCCACTGACGTAATGTTTTTCCCTGTCATACATGGAGTCGTATGAAAAATGCAAAAACATGCAGTGTACTTTTCTTGACTGACGTTTGGTTTGGATTACTATGACAGGCCCTGAAGTCGTCATGTTAAATGTATAAATACAAAGCTTTGTATTGTAAGACACAGGGGACACACTGAAGGAATCAGAGAAACACTAGCTTTTTGTGGACTTTATGTTTCTGTTGTCTAAACAAAGAAAACTACCCCGTGTAGTATCGTCCTGGTGTGATTGGCCACTTAGTGATCGTAGCACTTTCTAATTACATAATACTATAAATACAGATTGGATCAGATTATTATTATTATTGGCAAAATTGGTTCAGATAAATCTGGCCTTATGATTGTTGGCTCTTTGTCTTCTGGCCTGGAGGGGATCACAGCTGGGATGCTAAACATTAGCATGACGCTGCAATCCGATGTTATGTTGCGGTGACCCCTTGTTGCCATATTGGAACACCAATAAACAAAGTTCCTTAGTGCAGCTTGAAATAATTTAATTCCACACAACATGCTTTTCAAGCAAACACAAAAAAAAAATCAATTGTTTGGGTTTAGTCAGGGTTGGTTTGATTAATCACTGTGACAGACTCTTTGAGATGAACCCATTCCTTCAGTATTGTTTGTCCCAAAGACGTGAGCATCCTGCAGATGCAGCCCTCCGTCCCTTTGTTGGTCCCAGCCCACAGTTTAGAATAACCAGGCCGTAAACTATACATAATTGTTTAAATCTCAATCATGTAGGCAGTTTGTAATCTGTGCCAGAAGGGTACTGCTTAATCACAGCAGTGGGGTGAGCTATCACTGTCAACACACATTTGTCTGCCACGTCGGTATTCTAAAGGCTCGCTCCCAATCATGATCGCGTTATAGCCCACACATACTTAAAGTAAAGACAGAAGGGACTCAAATATTTATCATACTACTCGTACGTTTCCCAGATAAAAAATCACCATAACGACCCAGGGAGGGGGATGTTTTTCTGGTCATGTATTATTCATGTATAAAAAGCCTCAAGCATTTCATAATATCATGTGTGAATGCACAGACAGGTGCGCTTTAGATTAGTATGTGAACAATCTGTTTCTTAAATAAAAAAAAAATGGTGTTACTCACGGATGATATGGACAATTAGAATAACAAGGACTGATCTGAAGCCAGCGAACACGGCGCACTGATACCCCACAGCCCCCCGGCAAAACTGTCATGATCATTTAAAGCTGCACTGAACGGAGGTCATCCTGGTTTACTCTGCCCTGTAGCAATGACCCTTCTGCCTTTAGGTGGGTGTGTTGACGGGGCACCGCTCCGCTACCAACAGTGGCCTCTTTTATTGTGCAGGTGAAACTAAATGCAAATACGAAATCTGTGGCAACTATGTTCTGCATCACTGTTTGAATGCCGGTGTAAAACAATACTGTTAGTTTACTTCACTCTTAAGGTTTCTGTCATGTGAAAAAAGTGAAATCTGAAATATACTTGTGTGCACTTTGTATAAAGAAGAACTTCTCCCCCGTTGTGTCCACACAGCCTGCGAGAGCTGAGAGGCTGCACTGCTTGAGGCTTACATTGATTAACAGGCAGAATCTTTGTCAAGAGACACAACAAGAGAACGCAGATTAAAAGTTTTGTCTGCGAGGGGTTTTAGGACGTTGTCGGAGCCTTTTTTTTTGGTTTTCAGAAAAACCTACGCGATGCCCGTCCTTCTAAGGAACAGTAGCAACAGACTTGGAAACCCTGAGGTATTAATTACACGGTTCTTAAGAGGGTCGATAGGTTCGAACGGAGCTGATGTCTTAGAGGTAGATGTCAGTACAGGTACCTTTTTGTACAAAAGCTTTAGGCGCTTGAATGCGATTGAGGGGGATTCACATAGCAGAAGTTTAAGTTTGAATTGTATCCGTCACATAATTACTGCTTGCGCAATCCGAGCAGGGTTTAGCTTTCTTTGGCTGCATGAGTTATGGATTCAAGACCTGACAGTTGGGAGGGGAGGAAGTCAAACACAAGGCTGATCATTGGATCGATCCTTCTTGTAGACTAATGCATCATGGGAGTTTTTCAAACCCAAAAAAAAGAAGATCTGCGGAATGTAACTGTTACGAGATATATTTGAGCAAAAAGTTGATGTGTAATACTGAATAAATAAAAAGTAGCGTCTGACCGATACAGGATTTTTTTGGGGCTGATACTGATATCTTTCTTTGATCTATCTTTAATCTGTAGATATATTTTTAGATATACACACATTGAATGCGTCCGGCAGGTTGGGGGTTCTAACCTCAGCTCCTTTTGGCAAGATGTTTGATGTATCCTTGGGCGAGACACTTGAACCCTGAATTGCTCCCGCCCATTGGTCACTTTTTGCCATCAGTGTATCAATGGGTAGGTTTCACATTCTGATTTGACCATACTGGCTCTCCTATATGTGCCGACTCCTACACCGCCCGTACTTTTTTTTTTTTTACTCCGCACAACACACATCCACACCTTCCCCATGGCAACAGGCCATCATCTGAGGCTATACATAAAGATGAATCTGAAATCAAATGGGAAACTGTAAAGAAGATAACCTCTTGGAGAGCGGGGACGGATATCTGTGAAAAGTGAAAATTGATACAATGTCGAGAGGGATGTATTTACCCGGAGAGAGCGCGCCTCATGCATTATTTGAGAGTGTTCCAATTTCCCTCTCAAATGTACAGTGTACGTTTACTTGTTGTTCCCCCCTGCTGTGTGTCTTCGGTGGATCTGGAGATTGTTAAAATTCAACATGCGCTAAAGAGACAAGCGACAACTCTCTAACCAGCACATCCTATTCACCTTCACGTTTCATGTTGAGGCCACATATAATCACCGTGGCTCTCGTCATCGCCGGCGCCACGCGTTGCCTTCAAAGCCCAGTCAAGATGCATATATATATGCTTTTGATCCAATATCTTTCCCCCCCCTTTATCATGTTGCAGCGAGGTTATTGGGATCACTGTCTGTCGGAAGCAATCTGAGCCCCCCACCCCCACCGTAGAAGCATGACCAGCCAAACTCTGTTTTTCTGCTTGGTTAATCTGACAGCACCTTCTGAGGAGATCCAATTAAATCTCTCCTTCAAAGAATATGTGACTGCCGGAGCGGAGATGAGATGAGAAGGGATGGTCGGGAGGACGGGAGTCTCTTCTGTTTTAATCATCCCAGATCAGTGTCACACTATTTAACCAGCCCCCCCCCCCTCTGCATGCACAGCGCGAGAATGTGTTGGGGAGAGTGGTGGAGATTTTTTTTAAAAAAAGCTTGCGTCGGTGTGGAATAGATGTACGGCAGTTACAAGGCTGAGCCGATAAACACATCATACATCTGTTGATTAAAGGTGATAAGAGGGAAAACACCCAATCAGATTCATCAGCGCCTTTTAATTAACGGGATAAGCACAACGTTCACCGTGACAAACTGTGTTTACTCCACAAATTGAGCCTCGAGACGCGCTGAAAACATGTCGTCCGTTTAAGAAGACGTCCACATTAATGCATGGTTTCACTCCTGAGCACTTTCACAGGGTCAAATCAGGGTCTGAAGTGCACTCTTGAATTTGGCAACAAAAACTCAAACTTCTGTCGAAAAGAGCAGGAAGTCTTTGTTTTGTTTTTTCTGAAGGGGAAATGCAAAATAAAAAATGTTCGCTAAATTGAATGATATTCTTCTAGCATTATTTCCCACGCCAAGGTTGGCTGATGAGGGCAAAACCGGCTGCAACAGAACCAAAAAGATTTTCATTAGTAGAAATGGGCTGCATATTCAGAAACGCATAAAAACGTCGGGAGAGAAATACAGACAGACAAGGACTGAAAATGGACAGAGAATGTGATGCCGACTGCCAGAACTAATGATAGAATGCAAATGTCACTCTCACTCTGGAAGTTCTCCAGGCCTGTAGGTGGCGCCATTTGGAATTAGATTGTGGTGGCAGGTATTTTATTAAAAATAAATTAAAAAAATGGAGATTTAAGTTGCGGGTCACCAGGACGAACACAGCCGCAGAGTTGAATGGAGGTCATTTTTGACATTGACAGCTAGTTGGTTCTTTGAATATTTTTCCATGTTAACTGAGACATATGGAAGCAGTATGTTGTCATGTCTGTGACTACTTGTTTGCTTTTCGAATCCCAAGGGAGCATATTCTGCTGGCATCAGGGGAAAAAGTGAACGCACAAATCTTCACGTACATTTCCCAATCTGAGGGGAAAAGACTGAATCTATGCGTCGCCACACAATCCTAAACCAGTCCCCTCTTCTTCCTGCTATCCTCCAGTCATCTCGTAGTCAACGGTGCGTGCAGGAAGTGGCCTCTGCCAGACTGAGCAGTGGGTAATTGTAACACACGCGACAGGTATTTTTCTGCTAATTAATTTGGGGATAAGCAGGCTGCCGAGCATGTTTTCCACTTTATTAAGCAGTGGTGGGAGCGTGTCGGCAGTTTTAAAGTGTGGCCTACTTTTTGTCGGGATGGATGGATGATGACAGGCGGAGGCTCGAACGTGCAGATGAGAGGCGTGCAGATGGATGGATGGATAAGGGATGCTCATGTTAAGAGTGAAGTAAGGAGCCTGTGTCAAGTTGAATTAGTCAAAGCTGAGATTCCTCCACAAAGTACCAAGCCTCTAAAGCTCCAGAGGTGCTGACTCCTCCATAACAGTATTTAGACCCTCTCTGTCCTCTCCCTCATCCAGCCGTTTGTGTGGAGAAAGCCTCTTACAGCTCCAAACCGCTTTAATAAAAACTCCTCCATCCCCCCCCCCCCCCCCACTCGAGTGTACACTGAACACTCGGCCACAGCGAAGGAGATCAAGAACACAAATGTAATGGTTTCCCATCACAGCGTGACAGCCGCTGTGAACGACGCACTGTGACATCCTGCAGGGAGTGGATATCCCACAGTGGAAGGGATCCCGCACCAAAATCTCCACATAAACTCAACGGGACCAGGAGTGCTGGATTGTCCCAATAATCTGCCGCATTCTTTGAGACTAAGTGATTTTCACTTCTGTGTTATTCTTCTCTTTTGCTGATCTCTAGCAGGTGTTCTGGCCAATCAGCTGTCTTCTATTGACACGTCAGGCAGAGTGTACCCGGGATGATTTTGGAGAGGAAACGTTGATTCATGATGACACTCAGCGTGTCCCCCAGTTGCCGACCTGAAAACAGAAATGCACGCATGACATTTCTATCACTGCGCGAATGCACGACTCAAGTTGTCACCTCCTCCCAACGCGTCACGATATCAACGGCCAATGATCCGCCAGGGGAAACCAAACCGTGAGGACATGCACACAAAAAAAAAAAGCACGCTCGGGCCTCAGCTGCGACTCAACGATTCCTGAGTGGCGTCTTGGAAATGTTGAGCTTGAACCCGAACCAGCCTGGAGACTTTGATGCAAAATTTGGCTCGAGGAGACGTGTAGGGTATTTGTGCTGAACAAAAAGTGGCGAGGACAAACTTCACAGGCACAAACGCCCGTCTGTTTGCCTCCGAAAACTTCCACGCAGGAGATATATCTCTTTTTTTCATCTGTAAAACACACACAAACACAGTTTTGTCGCTGCATGAAAATAAATCTTTGTTCCAAGACAACACCAGTGATGCAACGCTCCCCCCTCCCTCGGCTGCAAGAAAGGGAAAAAAAAAAAAATGACGGCAACGTTTACATGACGGGGGGGGGGGGGGGAAACACACGGTGCTCTCTTTGATATGCCTCTCCTCGCCGTGCTTCTTCCCCCTCAGTTCTTCTCGCGGGCCGCGCTCACCGGGGACAGATAATTGTCGGGAATCTTGCTCCTTCGTCCTCCTCTCTGCTCTAATGATGGCAAGCCTTTTGAGGTGCAACAGGGCCAGCGAAGCAATTACAGATTCTGAGCAAGCTTCAGTGAGGTAAAAAAAAAAACAGGAATTAGCCATTAGCGGTGGGTTTATTTTGCCTGAGATCTCACCCTGGATGGATTGCGAGGATTATTTTGTGAACAAATTAATAGGAGTTGTTTGATTACGAAGGCTGAGCATGGGAGGACATGATTGGGAAATGAGTGGAAATTCTGTGTTTCCAGGCGGTAAGAGTTTGAGGCCTTGCTCTGTCTTTTTTTTTTTTAAGCTAGTTAATCCTCCAAATCAAGTCGAACACGCAGCCCGCGCCGCCTTCTCAAAGGAAGATAATCAATTACTAACGCAAAACCATAATCAGGGTTTCTCCAAAATCTTCCCGAACAAATGGGTCAACATGTTGTGTTGCATGTATAATAGCTCATAACTTTGCATTCGTCCTCGATCCCCTTGCTCGCTAACTCTCTCTCTGCTTTCTCCTCTCCGCCATTCAATCGCTATCTCTCTCTCTCTCTCTCTCTCTCTCCCACCATGCACTTGGGACTGAATGCCTCAGCTGCAGATTTCCATCCGACTTGTGCAACGAGTGCCAAAAACAAAGACTGCAGCTGTGTGTTTTAAACCAAGGCAAGCCTTTTGTTTCCAGAGACGTCTTGCAGTACCATCGCCTCCCCCCCCGCCTCCCGCTACGTCGTCTCACCCACCTTAGCAGCCGGGATTCTTTAGCTGAAGCGTCCTTTCTTTCTCATGAGGCATAGATTCTGAATATTCCACTCTGTCGCCCACATTTTCAACACGTCTTATTATGCCCGCTAAAGGCCTGTGGCTGGGGAAAAACTGAATATTGATAATCCCACAAGGCAGCAGCAGGTTCCCAAGACAAAGTGGCAGGTGGTTGATGAACCGGTCAAGATCTTTTGAAATATCAGAACCGAGGGTGAAGGGTTTGTGCAGTCTTTTCCCATCAGTGCAGAAAAGCCGGGGCGCAGGTTGTTTGCCTTGTGGAGTTAAAGCACGAACAGCCCTTGAAGATAAAGCTCTACCTGTCTGCGATAATCACAGGAAGTCCTGAGTTTTACCTCTGAAACCTGCAAACGTTGTCTGATCAAATTCTCTTTGATCCTCGGCCAGCCACTGTGACGTCATCGGTTTGTCGACTGCCACTTTGAATCCTGAAGTTGAGCCCTACGTTGGCACCAACGTCGAGCAACAATCGACCTTATTTGGGCCTTAAGCTGAATAAAACAGGGATGAAGTCTTTGTCACATCAGCCATTGGTTTCTGAAGAGACCACTGTCTTCAGAAAACCGAATCATTGGTGGTTGCCATTTTGGAAATGCTATCTCAATCAAACTTTCAATCAACTGCTAAAGGCAAAAAGGTGGAGTTGACGAGGGCCCAAGGTCTTTTGGCAAAGTGATACTACACAACCACCTGTCAGTCACTGTGATGTGAAGTAATCGTTTCCTTGACAGTGAAATCCAAATCCTGAATTCCCAGAAAGTTGTTTTTAATAGAGCCCGACCGACATAAGTCAAATAGCATTTCATTTGAGTTTCATTGTATTAAAACTAGCAGTTTTTTTCTCTTCCCACTATCGATATCGGTATCAGCCCCGGAAATCCCATATCGGTCAGGCCCTAGTTCCTACATTCAGATGTTTCTGAAACTCTGTTCCTCCTCCTTTGGGACGGTGATCGAACAAATGCCCCTGAAAGCAATAAACACAGACAAATGAGCGCAGCCAAAATAGTTCACACTGGGAATTTGTACTTTAAAGTATTTCAAATGCGTCTCGGAAAGTCGTCAGTCTCGCACAGGATAGTGCAAGGAGAGGGGGAAAAAAATAGGGAATAAGAGTGATTATTACTGATTACACGGTGGGAAGTTCCTCTCCACTGAGTGTGTGTATTTAAAATACCTACTCTACATTTTAATAGCAACATTTTTGAGTAACCTTTATTCCCTATTTCATTACAGAAAGCTGTAATTTGATTCTCTGAGAATGGAATGTGTTCCTCTGGGTGAAAAGTTGAACTGTGTGAAACCCCAGATCCACTTTATTTGAATTTGTTCAAGTACTTTCAAGGTAAATTAGACGGTAAAGAATATCTTTAGGGACATTTTATGTTTCCCAGTCCAAAGGGAACTCTAAATTAACTGAGGGATTCTGGAATAATTGAACTTTAAAATGACTTTGATTAGAAATATAGCCTCTGAGACAACAATGAGAAGCAGAAGTTTTTTTTTAAACCCACATCCAAAGAAAGTTTAACGCTGCAGAGTTTTTATCAATGGCAGAATCAATCACACTTAGAATCAATGTCAGGCCGATATGAGTCCCTGCTGTTCCTTCCTCCTAATCAACATATTGCAGAATGTGCGGCCTTGCTGTGGGGAAGGTGGCGGCGGGGACGGCGGGGCTTGAAGCGGAGGCGGGAAAAAGAAGTGAAAGATCTTCAAAGCATCTGCTTTACAAGTCTGATGTATTCTCGCTCGCTGTGTTAAAATCCTTTGTGTCTCATTAGGGCTGCGATTTTGGGACGGTGCCTTTGTGCACTGGACAAATTCTGTTTGAAATGCAAGGGGGCGAGAGAGAGGGGTCTCTCTGCTGCTGGCAAACCCAGGGGCTCCGGCTTTGTTAGTGGAAAGAAGAGGGTCACTTGTCTCCACGAATAAATGGTGGGTTTTATCATTTTCAAATAGGAGATGTTCATATTTACAATGGCGTTGATTTATGTAGAACAAATATGTGGATTTGTGTCAGCAAACCAAAAAAGTGATTTCCACTGACTTGCTGGGGTGAGGTATCAGCTGGTGATCTAAATCATGGGATCACATTGAATGGTCAACGGTGCTGGCCACTGGTTTCGGAGCACTTGAGCTTTAAAGGCCAGGAATGAAACCCCAGTATCAGTGCCCAGTAGTGAGATTTGTGTAAATTTGTGTAGATTTGGGGGCGGCAGTAGCTCAGTCTGTAGGGACTTGGGTTGGGAATCGGAGGGTCGCTGGTTCAAGTCCCAGCACGGACCAAGTCCAGAAATTGGCCTGTTAGCTGGAGAGGTGCCAGTCCACTTCCTGAGCACTGCCAAGGTGCCCTTGAGCAACCCCCACACCAGCTCAGAAGCGCCCAGTGTGGGCAGCCCCCTCACTCTGAAACCTCTCCATTAGTGCATGTCCATAGGATCCTGTTTATGCATGTGTGTGTGTGTATTTCAGCCTATGTTTGTGTAGCATGTTAACTAGACAGAGTGTAAAAATGAATTTCCCCTCGCGGGATCAAGTATACATTATTATTAATTAAATACAAGGCCCTTTCATTAGTGTTGTAGTCAAGACCGCACTAACAGAGACCAAGACATACTCTAGACCAGAGTGCTCCAAAGCCAAGACATTTAGGGATCGAGACCGATTCAAGACCGAGGCAGGGCGAGACTGAGACCCAATCTTGATTTAAAATGTGGAGTCCATCCAGTCTGAGACAGAGACAAGGCAGATTTAAAATGCTTTCGGTTCCGAGACAGAGACCTTCAAAAGGTTGTCTTGAGACCAAGACTGACTTTGAGTACCACAACACTACCTTCCACACAATCCCTGCATCCTCATACTTATCCAGACTTTCCCCTCCCTGGAGGAGCTGTATGTGAGAACATCAATGTCTGAATCATTACATCCAATCAACCCGAAAGTGACCACACAAGGTAACTGTCCGGAGAATTCAGTCAGAGTGGTGAGATGTTGATGGCATAGATGATGTTGCATCCCACAGTTACACTGCTTGTATTCTTTAGCTTTAGAATTTTTTTTTTTTAGAATTTGACAAGTCAAAACGATTATTTAGTCTATGTTATTGCAAAAAAAACGTTTCGGATGAGTCCTCAGTCTCCGAGCTCAAACTTTACAAAAGGGCCGCACCTTAGCGACGATAGGGTATTTTTCCAATTGTGAACTACATGCCTAAATTGAATAGAAATGTTTGACTTGATTCTGTGCTTGAGTTTAATGAATTGACTGTTACAAGGAGTGATGCTGTGAATATAATGTTACATGGTGGTTTGATTTGCAAACATGCAAAGTTTGGAATTTGATTTTAAAAAGCTGTGTGTTTGCACTCAGCCATGGGAGTCTTGTTGCAGCTGGATGTAGAGTCCAATCCACCAAATCCACTTATAAAAACTGATAACAGTTGATAACACTGATAACACCCCCCCCCCTCAAAAGCAGGGATTTAATTTTGAGGTTGATTTGTCCGTGTGAGCAATGGGATCACACTCCAAAGCTTTTTAGCCAAAAATAATTAATCTGCCCAAAATGTCATGAAAATGTATATGGCATTCCGTCACAGCTTTAAAGTCAAAGCAATATCTTTTGAGTTCACAAGACGGGGAAGACGAGGAATGAAAGGCAGCCTGCAGTTTATATGACAGTGAATGAGAGGCCCTCCCTATCAATTAAGCTTTATAGAAGCAGAGCTATATAACCTGGTTAGATGTTTACAATGGAGGTGCTCAGCATTCACATTTACAACAACAGCAAGAACAGCATCAGATGAAGTGATAAAAACCATCAATGCCAAAGCAACGCAACAAAAAAAACGTAATAACAACAACAGTAACGACCCTCACCACAGAGACCACCAATATAATCTAAGACAACAACACAACTAGCAACCCCCAGCAGCAATTACGGCCATGATGGTAACAATTGGAATGGGAATGTTGACGACAAATCACAACAATGGCGACGACACTTGGTGCTTTGAGACAACCGTTTGGAAACAAAATGGCTACATCCCTGTTAATGTGGAGGAAGAATGGTGGGGCCGAGCC
The DNA here is from genome assembly GCF_963930695.1 of Labrus bergylta. Taxonomy (NCBI): domain Eukaryota; kingdom Metazoa; phylum Chordata; class Actinopteri; order Labriformes; family Labridae; genus Labrus; species Labrus bergylta. Next base: position 5,625,900 of record NC_089218.1, on the reverse strand, counting down.
TCAGTCCTCCACAGGACCATGAGTTAGCAATGTGTATGAGGGTTTTAGGGGGAGGCAGCTAAGAGGAGACAAGAAATACAGAGATTTCCCGTCTCAGGGGAAAATGAGGTCAGGATGCACGACCATTCAAAAATACTACCAGGTTTCTAATGATACACAGCTCAGTGCAAGTGGGTGAAGTATCCCTTTAAGGTCTGTTTTAGTACAACAAACGATTACATCTTGCGATATCTCTGATTGAGAGAAAAAAACAGACATCTGCGCTAGTTCAAAGGTATTTAAGAGTCTAAACACACTGCTCACTCAGTGGAAGGTAATTAAATTAAGTTCTGGAATGTGGACAGAAATTAAATGATCATGATGTAAATAAATGCAGAGCATATGGACGCGTACATCCTACAACCTGAAAACAGCTTGAAAGTTAACCTCTCTAATCGGGATGAGGTTTCGTCTACAAATCCCCGTGTTGAAGACTAAAAACTGCGAGTACAAAATAGCCAAGCTTCTCGGCTTGTTTGGAGAACACAGATCATGGGCTCGTGAATTCAGATGTTTCTGAGGTTGCGCAGATCATCTTGGTTGAGATTTCAAATCTGTCTCCTTTTTCTTTTTTCTTATGAGCCGCAACTCTACACGGAGATCCAAGTCCAGAATGAAAAGTTACCCCAAACATCACACCAATCATCTGTCATGGGCGGATATTTGAAGTAAATCATGCTTTATTCAAGCAGTGTGGAGTGTTGGAGGGGGGTGGGGGGGGATCTGAAATATTGATGGCCAAAGAAAGGAAGCAGAAAATGTAATTTACATGAGGTTATGAATCACACATCCACAGAGGGTTTTATGGAGGCGGATCAGGTGACCCACCAGCTACAGAAACAGGAACACATAAAACCACATTCATACTGTTACAAACCTGTGGCTGTGAGCTCGCCCAACAGGACGCGCCAACAACTGAGACACGCTGACAACGAGGAATACTAATGACAAAGGGATGACATAAATCACACCAGGAGATTTCTTCTTTTCTATGACTTATGCAGAGCGCTTACACACCATTCGCTGAGGGCGTTTTGCACAGCTGAGAGTTTATCAAACTTTCCACTCGACGCCGCGTTCGCAGCCGTCCGACTGCTCAGGAACATTTGTTTCCTCGGCTGTCAGTTTACCGCCGCGTGGAAATAATGCAGAGAAGGCAGGGGATAACGTCTCTCGGATAGAAACCTCCTCTTAAAAAAAAAAACACACAACACGTCATCCCTGGTGACAAAGCACGCCATTGTGCATCAAATCTGTTGTTAATATTAGCATAATGTCAGAGCGTTTAGTGAGCAAATTGAAACAAACAAAGGATTTCTTTTGACAGCAATGTTCTATTCGTTCCTGTGATGGATGAGTGGATTTTCAAAGGGCAGTGTCCTGTGTCACCGATCTCCCCTCCCCCACCCAACCAAAGTAAAAGTCGAGAAACCCTCAGATTATTTGCCCGCTTTCTGAGCCGCGAGCCCTTTTTTTTTTTTTTTTTTTTTTCTCAGCTCTGATTTATCTTTGATGTGCTAAGTTCATTAGCGGCAATCACTGAGGCTTGTCAGAACCGCGCTAAAGTGATTCCGTTAATGACTCTGGAGATGGATCATCCTGATGTATGTAGGCGTCTCGCAAGGAAAACAGAATAATGTGGCTGCACTTGAAGCTCGCTGCTTCCGCGAGGGCTCATCGAACGCCTGGCCCTCGGAACAGTCGATACCTCCTCATTAACAGGAGAAACATCAGTGGGGGGTGGTGGGGGTGGCGGTGGTGGTGGAGAAAAACAAAGTTGTCAAAAGTACGGCGGCGCACTCGCCTTTGTAGGTCGCAAAGGTTGGATCTCTACAGTGCAAAGAAAATCAAATCAGAACAGAGAAGAGCGAGAGAGAGAGGTTTTAGAACATGATGAAGCCTCTTTTTTAAGAGTGCAGAGGAGTGAGAATAGAAAGAAACATGGCCGACAAAGGAGGTCTGATCTCATTTCCTTCTTAAAATCTGCACAGTATAGAACAGGGGTGGGCAACCGGTTGGCCCCCATCAACCCTCAACGTGGCTCTCAGGTCAATTTTTACATATCAATGAATTGGAAACATGAAGAAAACATGCCATGAAATCATGAAAACCAGAAACATGTCCATAATAATATTTGATCACTGGTATATGTTGAGTTAAAGTTCATAATTGACTGTAGTCGTTTTTGTATTCTCTAATTTAGCCCCCTGGCAGTGAGAATTAAATGAATGGGGCTCTCGCTGTGACCAAAGTTGCCCATCCCTGGTATAGAACTAGGATTGGACATTTGCTGCACATCATTGAGAAGCATCAATTAAATTAGCATTTCCCCTGTTTCATTAAAAGGCTCTGATTTAAAAAAGAACTAAATCAACATTCATAAAATGCTCTCACTCTTAATGAGTAGTTGCACCACTACATTTTACATGAGAAAAAAATCTATAATAATAATTTGAGGGGATGCCTGGTCCATCTGTTTAAAGCTCCTGTGAGGAACGCCCCCTTGTGCGAAAAAAAAAGAGGTATTTCTTCCATCTTTGCTAAGTTTGTCCTGTACATTGAGAGAATGTTTGCTGTGGAAAATGTAAAAACAGACAAATAAAGGTTCTTTAATTCATCCGACACCTACCCCCTCCCAGCAGTTTCACACATCAAAAATAGCACTAAAGAAATAAGAAACGTTCTAGTTAAAGGTCTTGTTTTCTTCTTTTCTTGGTGATATAGATGAAGTTAATTTAATTTTGGTCCGCCTCATAAGCAGTTAAAAAGTCGGCATAGGGAGCTTTAAGTGATTTTAAGTGTTTTATTTTATTTTATTTTTTACGTGTTTTAAGAGCCATTTTAAAATGTTTGGCGCTCCTTGTGGTTAAAATAAAATACATACGAGCTGCAGAGGATCTCATGATCCAAGAGAGTTCATCTATTGTGTTTAATCTAGTATGTAAATCCTCCATTCCAGCAGTTGTATACACATCAAAAACAGGCTTGATTATTTCCTAATGGGCGGCATTTAAAGCGACATGATAGAAGTACATGTGTCCACGTGCATAAAACATCTGAAAATATCTCTGCTGCCATGTCGCGTGACTTCTGAGCTTACATGCTATGACCCGTGTGGAATGAATAGACCGGCAGCATGCCTCACGCTGCTGTTGTTATTGATTTTAAATGACACCGAGAATAAGCATCTTACACTGATGCGTGCTGAAATGTTATCATGTGCAATGCGAAGGCCCCGGCAGACGCTTGGCGCCCCCCCCCCCCCCCCGAGGGTCCTGCTGTTGAGAATCAAGCCCCGCTCTCTCTCTCTCTCTCTTTTGCTCTGCCATTCACACATAACACCGACTCCCACGGGCTCCAGCACACCAGCCTCACCATTAGGCCGCCGCATTGATCCCTACACTTCATATAATGGGCCTGCAAAAAAAATAAAAACATAGCACAATGCAAGCTACTCTCCTAAGGAGCTTAGTTCTGCTGCAGCCACCGTTGATGCAATTAATGTATTATTTAGCAGAATCAGTGATTAGAACATGCACAATTCCACTTTTAGCGCCGCACAATATGGGCTGCTGTCATTTCCCAAGACGACTGGCTTTCAAAAAAAAAGCAGATTACACGCGGAAAGGAAGTGATTGCGGGAAAAAACACACACTGCGGCACCCTCTAAATGCGATGCTGTCTAACAACTCCCCCAAGAGGGTTAAAAAAAAAAAAAAGAGACCATTTAAGGACACAAATACATAAACGCATGCATCATTTTCTCCATGTGAGCATTTCTGATGGCCGTGATATAAACTCCTCCGTGTTTTTTCGGCTTCCCGTCACGCAATATGCGAGGTGTTTAAGAACGAAAAGGGCGAGGTATTGATTTGGAACTCTGCAGAGTTTATCAACTGTTTAATTTCACTACAGGCCTGCGAAAGGCTCCTTGTTAAGGTATCGATCCAGACTTGGCAATCATGGACGCATTTATGACAATCAGCTCGTTCTCTGGGAAAGCTCGTAGTTGGTGTGACGAGGTATAAAACTCTAATGAGATTCAGCATTCAAGGCCATCTGAACACGGTCACTAATTTCTGTCGACTACTTTTATCTCATTAACCCGCTGTATACGTTGTATACCCATTGTGTTTACTCGGCTCCAAAGTAAAGTGTCCATTTCAATTTTGATGTTGCTACTTTCAATGTAAGACATGTACATGATTCGTCTTACAATCACTCGAACAATCTCGGAACACCCCAGGAATCACATGTTGGATACTGTACCTTGGGCTTTGGAAGACTAGTGTTGTCAATATTGGGTGCCATTTGGAGGAACCATGAATACCATTGGCTGCAATGGGACATTTGGTGAAAAAGTCTTTAATTTGTTTGGCTTTATGATGGATTACACAACGATTCCATGCTAGTTGTTGGCCCTTAAAACCTTGTCCGGGACGTTAGTGATTTTCACATTTTAAACCCATCTGTAGCTTAAACCTTGTCATTCTTCTTTCTCATATCCACCTGGTGTAAAAAAAACAAAAACAGAATTAAAACACATACATGTTGGAGGAAGCACTGACAGCTGGTTATTTATTTCCATTACAGACTTCAGACACGAGATTATCTCTTTGAACAGTACACGTGAACGCACTCCCATCAATTTAAAAGCGAAGCGTCTTCAAAAGCAATGGAGACGTCTCCCACTCGTACTCACCTGTCTGGGAAAGAAGGAACACCTGCCAGACACCACGGAGCGCTCTCTCGCCGGGGCCTGAGACGTCTCAACGTTGACAGTCTAATTCAGTCGCAGTGAAGCCCAGAGGCATCGCGGTAGCCTCGAACGTAATTTGTAATCAGCTGCACAACAGCGACTCAATAGCACATGATTAGAGCCCTTCACTCAAATGTGCTCAACTCCATATTACATCCAGCCAATCAGGACAACGCCTTAGCCTATATTTTCCCTTTCACATGGTCTTGAACATGTAGAATCAGGTGAGGTGTATGAATAGCGGTGTGATTGTACTTAACAGACAACTATTTACACTCTGAAATAACTGATAAGCCAATGGTTATAAAGTGAGCTCCTTAGCATATATGGAATCTGCCAGTTAAGAAGTAGAGTGTGAATTTCTATCAAGAAGTCTCTAACCCCCTTTTTGGTTTTACTGTAAATCTACAAAAAAAATGGGGTAAATGGGTGTTTAAATGTGAGCGTGCATACAGTGGGATTTGAGCTCATTGTAATGGTGTTTCTTGGAGTATCTTTGGGCGGCTGTGGCCCAGTTGGTCGAGTCGGTCGTCCCCCAACTGGAAGGTCAGGGGTATGTCAACATCATGTCTTCCACGACCATTTTGCTGGTGCAAAGCCAATTTATTTCTGCGGGTCATGACATCGTTAAGGACGAAGGACCAAAAAAAAAAACGACAGAAGTGTTAGCTTTCAGCTCGAGAACGACTTCTTAAAGCTGTTTTCAGAAATTCTGAAAGTTTTCAGAAGGGCAACACCTCTGAAAACATGTGAAGGTCGCCGTAAAATGTCGCTTTAGAAAACATTGCATGACAAGCACGGGGAAATGTCACTCTCTGACGACTCCGTGAGAAAAGGGAACAAATGAAAGTTTCAAGGCTCAAGATGAAGGTGGGGGGAAAATAAGAGTGTCTTTTAACTCGTGCCCTGCAGCTCCTTCTCTTTATATGCTAACAAATGCACAGCCTCCAGGCCTGAATTACTTTGGAGGAGCTTTTTTGTGGAATAATTTAGCTCGTCACATTATTGCTAGCTGACACACTTGAGCAGACACTTACAGTGGGAGTGTGTAGAGCCAACTGTAGGACCAAAATACAAGATTACAGTCATTAACAGACAGATTTGTCTTACTTTAAACTCAAACGTAATTAGATAAAGGATGGAAAAATCCATCAGAAAGACCTCGATTTGCTTCCTCCACAAAACTTTCCTTCCTTTTTGTCTTTGTCCGTCCTCCCTTTGCTCTGCATGTTCAGTCGAACGCTGCTCGTTGGGGACGTCGACTCTCACCTTGCAGATGAAGATGGGAAGCAGTCACATTAAAGTCCATGAAAAAAGAAAAAATACATTATTCATCAACCTCTCTTCAAATTGTCTTCGCTCCAAGTCAAAGCTTTCTTTTTCGGGGTTTTAAGGAAACGCTTTGTTCTCAGGAACACTGCAGCAAATCAGGGTCCTGTTGGCTTTCTGTTGACAAGTTACCTAATTAGAGCACACTTAGTTTGTTTCCTGACTTGTTAGATGTACAAAAAAAACAGAGCTAAGAGAAGTGGAAAGGAGAGAGAAAGTAATGGACTGTTGAACTCTATTGGACATTGTGGACAGTTCTAGCTCCAGGCTGGTGGTTTGAAACTCCAGATGTCACAACTTTGATTAAGAAGAAGTAATTTACATCAAAGATTATTACCTCTCTTTAACTGATTCTACCTCTGTCTTTTTCCTATCAGGCTATGATGAGTCTATTTACTCATTACGTAGTTAGACTTTTATTTTGAAAGGTCTTTTATTTTGGCGTTTTTCATGCTTAGAGACATACGTCACCTCCTGTTAGCTATTTTGTGCCCGCCCTAGGAAGTCAGTTTGTGCTGTAGTGAAGACACCAAACTTGTCCTTAGAAAATTTGTGGATTCATTTCAAAATAAAATAAGAATTCTCAGGTATATGTAGGGAGACTGTTTACAGCATGCAACCATTAGATATCTGGTCACATCACGCAGCATCGGACACTTGCTGTCCACACTGCATGCATTACATATTGACCTCTGGTGCAGACACATGTCAAAATACACAATGTTTCAAATGGAGATGTTTACTTCTTGGACATCTTGTACCATCTAGTATACATCCAGAAGGAAACCATGTGAACTAAGATATGGTCCCAATGTCTTAATATTATCATGAGTGATCTTACAAGCTAAAATGATGTGGACATGAATGGCAGTATTTACCTTTCATAAAAATCATAATAGAGCCGGTGTTTAACCTTTGCCTTGAAGTTTGGTTGATCTAACGCTTCCAATATTGAAGAACTTAATGCTTAATTCCATGACATGAGCCTACAGACGAAAGAAACCTTTCCCGTTTAAGACACTGAATTATCAAGATTCAAATTTGTTCTGCCCTGGTGCTCTTTTGGTGAATTATTTAGCTGGTAAAATGTCAGAAAATCTCTTAAAAAGAAGATCCAACAAAATTACAAGAAACTAAATTAGATGGGACTTCAACCCTTAAAATGTTACATTTATATTTATGGGCGGCTGTGGCTCAGTTGGTACAGTCTGTCGCTTCTAGACTGGAAGGTCTGGGGTTCGATTCCCAGATCCTGCAGCCACTTGTCCAATGTGTCCTTGGGCAAGACACTTAACCCCGAATTGCTCACGCTGCCTCACTTCAAAATACCTATTATGCTTCTTTAATATATTGAACTTTCTTTCAAAAGAAGCAGAATTGTGTGTCTGTAAAGGCCAGTTATGCAACACTGGACTTCAGAACGACATATCATATATATCCCAGACTTTGATAACATAATGCTTTACGATTGTATAACCTCTAGTCTCCTGTCACATGGGCATTCTCACCAAGACATCTCACTTTTTTCAAGCTTCTGAGCTGCACATATGGCTTTAAACAGTCTCCAGACAAAGGGCAAAAAGAAGTTGCAATATAATGTACCCTGCAACCCACTGTCTTTAAAGTTTAGCGTACAAAAGCTCAGGTGTCTTTAACCCTCTAGGTCTGAATCTGAACTCCGGAAGGTGCCTTGGCAACACCTCTGCACTTATTCCTTTCCCAGTTTCTGTCAACCCCCCTGGGGGCCAACACTTAGGACTGAAATTATTGTAAAGAGACTGCAGCTCTTTTGAAATGTCGGGCCGAGAGTGTGCTGTGAGATGCATTGAGGCCTTTTTCTGGATTAGGGTTTTTCGAAGCACCAGTTACATTATCCCAAATTGTCTCCCAGTTTAAGTCTTGCCCTAATTCATGGTGTCAGAACATTTGAAAAATGAGTTTCCACTGCCTCCAGTTGGAACCACAGCTTGGAAAGTCGGGGGGGGGAATGGATGCTTATTATGTAGAAACATGGTGGACCCAAATGACTGTCAAACTTATAATTTAGTCGTCATTTTTTGTCTCTTTTGTCAATTGTACTGCGGTGGGTTGCAACAGTTAGTAGTTTTGAGCATCTCTTTTTCAGCACCAATGCTGCTTCCATATTCCAAAGAGCTCTTGAACACACCAAGGTTGGAAGAATGGCTTCCCAACTTGCTCAATTGGACCATTCGACTGAGAACTTGAATGCAGCATTAATACGTTTGTCTGATCGTACCTTGTTGCAATATTAACTGGTAAAGTTGGACAACAGCTAACATTAGCATTCCCTAACAAATTAAGCTAAAGCCAAGCTTGACGTTTTCATACATAACATGCAACTTTATCTTGATATATAGCCCGATGGCTCTTTAGATTTTCTCTGATATTTCATGTTTAGCTTCAAATTCATTCAGCGGCCCTGACATAATAAGACTGTCAGATTCCCTGTGTTTATGTAACTTTAAAGCTGGAACACAGCAGTGTGACGATATCCATGTTTGGTATTTAAGCCTGCTACTAGTACGTGAGGTCTCGGAAAAATGGCCGCCAAGTTATTATGGCGAGTAACAAGATTTATGAAGACATCAGGGGGATATTGGCCCATTGCCCCCTGCACAAACACATCAGAAAGCATTAATTAATAAAAACATCAAAGTGTGTTATGTTCGAATCACTTTTCACCATATGCTCATCAAAGAAAAACGCTGCTGTTCAAATGTGAAGCCTTGGGGAGGTTAAGTCATTAAATCAGGCCTCACAGCCAGTCGAGGCATATTCACTTTGCAGAATTTAAAAGAAGTGATTGAAGAGAAACACAGGCTTTATCTGCGCCATTAACATGTTCAGGGCAATGGTTGGAATGGATAGGGGTCACGTTCAAGACCGGAAACATCACATGTGCTGCATACACTCAGCTGCACAGCTGTGGTCACTCTGTCTGTTAACAGAAGATTTACGCCGATTCCTTATCTTGGAGTGAAAAATTACAGGGGCATTGGGTCTTTTGTGATGATTCGGCCGCAATTTTCCCATCCACAATACGAGACCAATGGAGCGCTCTCTCCTTATCCCCCCCGAGTTCTGGTTAGAGTTTTTTGAAAGATGTCCCCTTTCCTCCATCTCGCTCTTGTTCAGCCATGAAGATAAAAAAAACCCCTCTCCCTCCGCCCTTCCACCCGCTGACACATAATCACAACCCTGACTGGAGTGTGTATCTCTAAGAGCAGATTCTCATGCTTATAATAGAGGGGGGCATAGTGCATGCGGGGGCGGATGTGTGTTTTCCTTTGAACGTGTCCTGGGCCGCTGCCACCGCTTCCCGATGCTGTGATGTGTTTTCAAAGCGAAAAGGGCCTCGGCAAGACTCACCGCGTACCCAAACACTGAGATTGAGGTGAGAGGAAATACACGCCGTCACTGTCGGCGGAGGGGGTCGGGGGGTGGGGTGATGTTGTCTTTCATGACCGCACCTTCGAAAAGCAAGGCCAACGGCTCGAAGAAGATTACCAAACAATTACCTGACAATAAAATGGTCAGAATCTGCTGGGAAGCGGGACCAGACCGCCGGTAAATGGGAAAGCATTTTGGTTGACATTTTCTTTTGACTCCATCGGTGTGCAGTGACACAATGCATTGGTGGGTTGGGGGTGGGGGGTGGGGGGTGGGGGGGGGGGGGGGGGTCCCAGACACCAGCTCAAGGTAATGTAATAACACTTGCAGCGCGCCCACAACCACATTTTCCCTACTTTGCTATGTATGTATTCCCTTTTAGACGCCCATGCTGGTACGCCGACTCGTCCTCACCAAATCTCTTATTCTGTTTATGATGTGACAGCGTAGCTTTCAGCGACACTAAACCACTTGGAGACGGCATCAATAACTGCACCACTCTTGGCTCCAGTCACAGATTCCACTGTTCTTCCTCCCTCCCCATGCGAGTCCATCAAAATGAAAAAGGTCAAACAAAGAGATCGCAGTATTACCATATCGTCTATCTGTTCGGGTTACCCAGAACTAGATGACCTCAATGAACCCATTAGACATGAAACAATTCTGTCAAAACATGAAGGCAACCAAAGAGACATCAGTTGGCACTCCAGCTTCAATGGGATAACAAGCAGATGTGAGGTTTCGCTTTTAAGAGGAGGAACTCGGATTATTTTCTCCTGAAGACATCTGCAAAGAGCCAAACAGGATAGACACATAAGCACCTTTTTCAATCATCTACTTGATGATATGCCGTCAACTTTTATGATAACCAAAGCAGCTCTCATTGTTTTCCACTAGAGCCCTTTTAAAGTCTATCTATCCATCCATTTTCTATACCGCTTTTCCTGTTCGGGGTTGCTGGGGGCTCGGGCCGATCCCAGCTGTCATTGGTCAATAGAGGCGGGGTACACCCTAGACTGTTTGCCAGTCAATCACAGGGCATTAAAGTTTGAATCTCAATGTATAGAGTTTTTTAATCTTCCATGATGTAGCTAACTTTCCCATTTCCATTAGTTGCAAATTGTGTTCAATGCCAATTAGCAAATGTTAGCATGCAAAGAAAAAACATATTCCTGCTAATTTGGGGCGGCAGTAGCTCAGTGGGGCGGCAGTAGCTCAGTCTGTAGGGACTTGGGTTGGGAATCGGAGGATTGCTGGCTCAAGTCCTGGCACGGATCAAGTCCAGAATTTGGTCTGGTAGCTGGAGAGGTGCCAGTCCACTTCCTGAGCACTGCCGAGGTGCCCTTGAGCAAGGCACCCAACCAGCCCATCTGGTGTGCCTCCTTTTTGGTTTCCACTGTGGTGCTTATTTTGTTTCCACTACAGATGCTATGATGTGAGCATGTCATTAAATCTGCCTGTTTGGGTTAAATTTCAAGAAGATATTGGTGGATGATGCCCATTACGCTTATCTGCAGTGAGATGTACTATATGTATCATATTAAACTTAAAGGTCACATTTTATCCTCCTTTTCAAAAGTTTAAATATGTCTGTATAGAAACCCACTCTGAGTCTTTATCTGATCATGCCTATAAACCCCTCTATTTCCGCCCTGCTCAGAACAGGCTGTTTTTGTGTTTGTACCTTTAAATATGCAAGATGTGTCTGACCACGCCCCCTCTCTGTAAGGGCTTGGCTGACTCTGATTTCCTGCAATTCCCTATTGTTTATGGTGAAAAAGCAATCTCACGCAGAACAAACACCTAGCAGTGGGAGGGTCACTTCCTGGGGGAGGGGTTACTGCCCTTTGTGATGTCACAATGGTAAAATCTCCAAACAGCCTGTTTGAGCACACATTTTCTGAAAAGTGGAGCAGGCAAAGGGTTTGTAGACAGACTAGGGACACATATTAGTGTTAGAAAAACATGGTGAAGTGTATTTTGCATGATATGTGACCTTTTAAAGGTGAACTCCCGCACACTGTGTCTGACTTCCAAACAAACATTTATAGGCAAATGTTTCAGTACGAGACCTTCCCCAGGAAAACAGTTTGTCAAGGTGGGCAGGTCCTTCAAATATAGTAGACAAAAGAACTCTTGTTACCTGTCAATTAGATTACGGTGGAGAGAACGTACAGATGTCTGGATTTGTCATGCCTGCAAGTGAAGTGACACAGGTTGTGTTAAAACAGCAGCTCGGAGGATACGGCACACTAGATTAGTCATGGGTGAGACGGCGGGGGCTGCTTTTTGAAAATGATTCCGAGAAAGAATCCTTTAATCTCGCCTCTTAGTTCAGTCGCTCACTGCACACACAATTAAAACAAGAGAATGGAAGCACATGTCCACAGGTCACACGCTGCCACCTCCAGGCATTAATCGTGCGCGCTGCGGAGAATCCGTCACTTAAAATCCACGTTGATCTCCTAAAGAGTGAACTACGGCATTTAAAAATTCGCCTCCCGGCTGAACTTCGTCTCACCCCGAAAAGAGACGAACGGGAGAGTGAGCGAGCGAGTGAGAGACTCTGGCGGTTACATCACCGGCTCAACATTGCTCCTTTGAATAAAAATCACAGTTACGTCCCGGCATAGAATTATCACCGCTTACTCCCCGCCGCTCCTCTTACAAAATCAGAACTTCAAATGCCTAATTGTTACAAAAGAAGAAGAGGGAGGATAGATTTGTCTATATCCACTGCTCTCTCGCCTGTATCATTTACACTGGCCTTGTGTGCCGGTCTCTGCAATGGATTGCCTCCAGGAGTTGGAGAGGGCGCTGCTATCCAGAGGCTTGAACCATGGCAAGGGAACAAGCAGAGATATTGATTCAACTCTGTAATCCACCCACACTAGGTAGCAAGAAGCTTTTGTTTGGACTGCTTTACATTATTAGCCTCCTTTATTGTGATATTACTGCAACGACAGTATCAATTTCACCCCTTTGAATGTTGTTCTACCCATGCAATTAGCTTAGCACAATCCGTTCTTTTCAGACACAGTTTTGTATCTTGTCCTTGTGGGAGTTTGGCTTTGGTATATCATTCCTCCATTAATAACCTCTAAGATTACCTTCCAATATTTCTAGAATGCATCTATTTGCATTGGCATGCAGCCTCGCAGCTTAACTTTTTTTTGTTTTTTAAGATATTTTTTTGCGCCATAACCGCAAGGCTATTAGCGCCCCACAGGCTTAGCTTTTAATATCTTTCTTTGCCAATATTCCCCGAAGCAATACGACACGAGACAGGTGCTGAAATGGAAGCAACAGGTGGCCTTTTCCGACTGCACACCGCCGAAGTGATACATCACGGCGCAGACAAGATACGGATACTTTGTTACAAAGAGTGCTCGGATCATAAAATGTCAACTGTCACTTAGGCTGTAGTGGTTCGCCGATGACATTTATCAAGCACGGGCACAATAAGAGGACTGATCTGGGACCTGTTTGCTGCAACCCCAAACCACACAGAGATTGATGGATGCACCAAACCCATAAATATGTGCGACTTAACAGGTTTCGGAGAAGAAAAAAAAGATTCAAATCTCATCCCAGCTCTTGGAATTGCTGATTTATAGATCGGGAGAAAGAGGCTGTGTATCTGCAAAAAAAAAAAAAAAAAACTCTGTCTCAGGCAAACTTCAAATGTTAAGTTATGATGTGTAGTCTTGTGTGGTTCAATTGATGTCGCTGTCATTGACAGTTTGGGTCGGTTCGTCATGTTGTCAGCAAACTCAGGTCAGATTTCCTTTAAAATAAAATCAGATAAATAAATTTCCCGCTTGTGATTATGATTGTCTAATCATCCTACTTCATCAGATAATTCCTTAAAACACACAAGTGCATGATGGTTCCAAGTCTCCAAGACACTTCAACCCAAGTTCCTCCCGCTGCTTTGTCGGCGGCGTATGTGATATCCGCCATGCCAAGAGCTAAGTCCTGGTACCAGTTTCCTCTTTCTGCAAATGTCAACTCAATCCCTCACACGCAGAACCCATTTAAACCATTTGGATCAGATTTTGAATATGCAATTTCCATTATTTAAGGGGGGACATGTTCAATCTGAAAATGGGGTTCTGAGTCGCTCTTCAGACTGCATGAATCTCTTCTGTAGAATTTAATGGCCTTATTTAATTTAGTACCTTTTTAAATGGTCTGCAAAAGTGGGCAGGGGAAGAGGGAAAAAAAAAAAAGGACAATCATGTAATTGCACAGACGGGTCCTTATCTCTTCCCCTGGTGCAGCGACTGGTCGGGTGATCACATGAGAAGCTGATCTTTGATCCCAGCAGACAGCTGACAATGACAAGGTCAGGAGATTAAGCCGCTATATGTCACCAGTTATTTATGTCTCTTTTGACTTTGAGATGCTCTTCAAACTCGCGCTGACGGCTACAATAGGTCTCTTCACGGCAAGTGCCACATGCTGTAAGGACGCCGGGCTTCAACCAGAAGCCTTACAACTGGGTTTAAGTTATCTATTGAAGGAATTGAGTTTCAGAGGGACAATGTTGCAGGGATTTTGAGCTTCTTTATGTTTTACTCCAAGGCTCAGACATCTGTCGGACATCTTTCTTTCTTCTACAACCCCTACCTTTCTTACCGTCAGCCCTGCCACCACGTGGGTTAGGAGAGATGGCCGACTCGAGGCATAATACATCCCAACTAAAGGAAACCTAACAGCATCTTGGGCTTAAAGGTCACATATGACAATATACTAAAATGTGTCTCTAGTCTGTCTATAAACCCCCCAATTATGAGAAAAGTCCATCCTCTCCATCTTTTGTCTGCTCCACTTCTCAGAAAACGTGTGCTAAAAACAGGCCGTTTGGAGATTTTACCATTGTGACATCACAAATGGCTGTAACCCCTCCCCCAGGTGGGTGACACTCCCACAGCTAGGTGTTTGTTCTGCCCCTCTGAGTCGGCCTTCTCACTGTAAACAATAGGACAGAAAGCCAGAGCCACCCAAGCCCTTCCAGAGAGGGGGCGTGGTCAGACTCATTTACATTTAAAGGTACAGACACAGAAACAGCCTGTTCTAAGCAGGGCTGAAATAGAGGGGTTTATAGGCATGATCAAATACAGTTTCAGACTGCTGACTGCTACTTGAGACACCAGTTGAAAGACAAAGAAGAAATGTATTTTAGAGATAAAAATACAATAATATAAAGCCTGGAACTTATAAATCTTGACAAGGGGGTCTTTAGATAGCATTTGCTAATCTCTTTTGTTCAAACAAGAACACTTCCAGTACCCAAAATCTTGCCCCTTGTCTACAGATTCTGAAGTCATTTACGACAAAACCCCAAGACAAGAGTTATCTTAGCTTTTAGTCCAAGGTCAAACACAAAAGAACGGGACGTTTCATCTTCAATAGCAGTCCAAGAAACTACTGCAGAGCAGATTTAAATGCAGCTCAAAAGAACTCCTGAAATTAATTTGACTTTCAACAAGGCGCTTTCCAAAAATGCCATTTCAGAAAACAAGTTGAGTGGGGGGGGTACATTAATTTATATCAACATAAAATGCAATCGATGCATTTGACATCCACTCCGAAGGCTGAGTGCCAGTTCACTATGTACCATTTAAGGCTCTGGGACCTGCTCACTCCCCACATGATTTCTCAGCGCTGTATGGGGCTATGCTCTCCCAAAAAAAAAAAAAAAAAAGTGTTTATTCTGCTGGGCAGGGGTAAACATCCTTCGGGCCCATCAATCACTGCTAGCTGTTTGAGCGCAGTCCAAGATGGCCTCAACACACACCACCCTCCAACCCGTCCCGCTGTTCAAGCAGGGGGAAAAACCTGCACGCCCCATGTGACGCGACACGCGCTCCCGTCCGCCAAAAGTGGTCAATGTGAATCCAAGACTAAACTCTCCGTTATTTTTGGAATCTGTCGTTCCACTGGGAGTGGCACCAGATGGGGGAGTACTTGCTGTTGAAGAACACAAAGTAGAGCCAAGGCATGACCATACTGATGCGGCCTGATGTGGACAAAATTCAAAGCTGGATTGTAATGCAAAGGAGAAGTCGACATGTTGGCTCAAAGTCAAACTGTCGCTCAAGTCGTGCGATCTCCATCTCATGAATTGGCTCATTTAGTCATTCAAAACCCCCCTATTCACTCATTTTCCACTCTGTCAATATAACATCCATCCCATTTGCCAGAAATACATTTATGCATTTATTCTCCCACTTTAATTCAAATGGTAAATGGTTGAGTCAATGGAGGAGATTTGGGTATTGTAATGCGCCAAATATAACCCTTTTCTCAGATTGTTCCAAGGCAGTAAGAAGCATCAAATCTACACGATGTGAATTTGAGCTGTGGAATGGAAATGCAAGGCAGGTTTATTTCCAAAAGACAAGCCTCCATCAGCACACTTCATTAGAAGCTTTTGGCAGCCACAGGTACCACTAATGACACAAAATGAGACATCTCCCCTAATTTTGTGACCCAGGCCTTGATTAATACGACCCGTTTTCAACGCTTATCTTATCACGCCTTCTTCAACCATGTCAACTCTCATTTTCTCACAAGTCACTTCCCCCCCCCCCCCTCGCGTGATAAACACAAGGGAGGAACATGGTCTTTGCAACCAAGCCCGCATGGGGGCTCACACATTTCATACTATTTCATCACAATGTCCATTTCTATTAACACTCTCCTTTGAAGGATGACACCCCTCCACTGTCCCCTTCTTAAAAGGAATACAATAGATTGCATTATCATCCTATAGTGCATGGTGTTATTACAGCATATTGCATAATATTTGATTATGAACAATCTCACTCTGACTTGCCAAGATTGCTGCCATTTTTCACCATGTTTCCCAACTTACTTTTTGCCATTGGATAAGTGTAAAAAAGAAGAACATTCCACTTCCTAACCACTTCACTCTTATTAAATGTACACACTTTACATCCCAACATAAACACCCAATGGCGATTCTAGAGTCCGTTGAGGCCCTATAGACAAAAATGAATTGGGGGCCCCTCCGACCACCGTCTGCAAGTGTCTCAACATTCTCAACTCTTTCTTTAATAATTAATTAAATTTTTTCCTACAGTGACTTTCATTCTGCTAAGCAGGGTAATGGCAGTAATTGCTGTCATATGTGGCCACCTCAGGGATGTTTCCTACTGTCATTGCAAAATTTGCGCGTTTTGAGCTCCTGCTGCGGTTCAAAGTTTGTCAGCCCTCAGGGGGGCCCCTTTCTGGCCTGGGAAACCCAAGCAGTTGCCTGCCTTGCCTATTAAGAAGCAGCGCCTCTGCAAACATCTTTGTATACCTTTTAAAAAAAAAAAAAAAACAGCACCTTTCCTAAAGAAAAGAACTGAAGGCTTTCGAATCTCTTGAGTCATACAACTTTGAGGGAATGTTCAGGACGTAGATCTGTCAGATGTGTTTTGTCTGTTCAGGACTGACGTACTGCTACACCAATAAATAAACCATTTCTGCCAGCACAATGAGTGCACAACTGCAGTGACGTAATCATGACGTCTATCCAAATTGGTCTCAAGGAAAGAGAAGATTTAAAACTGGTGAAAAAAACCCCTGGCACTTTGTAAATTTTGATTGATATTTAAAACTGTTTCGTTCACGGCTTCTATTTATCCAAGGTATAATTAAAATCCACTGAATTCATGCCCCGCTCAAAGGCAACATGCGTTCATTAAAAAAACATGTTTTTCTGTGCTGCACTATCTTGATTGAGTGATCAGTGAAATAATCAAAAGAAAGCAGTGACACAATCAAATACAAAAAAACAAGACTGATTATAAAATTGGCTGCTCGTCAGGTTTCAACCTTCAACTTGGACGAGGTTCCAGTCTCCATTTTTTTTTTTTTCCAGCAGCAACAACAAATGTAATGTCAACCGAAAACGTAAAACAAGACAAGAGTAGAATGAATTCCAAACAGACGGTTCGCCTTGATTGCTTGTTTTGTACGACAGCCCGGTGGAAAAAAACACCCTTAAATACGCCACGGCACGTTGAAAAGGATGATAATCAACGTGGTAGCAACACGACAAGAAAAAGTCATTTTTCTCTGGCACTAACTGCACTTGGCGGTATTTCAAGGTAGCTTTTCACAATTTATGACAAAAGCCCTCTGAACAACACGAGCGTGCTGAGATTTCTTCAGCTATTCAAGTGCAGATTTAATGGCGCGTACACACACAAACACACACACTTGAATACAGAACGAAGGGTACAAGCCAAACTCTATTTGCAGAGGTGCGGAAGACTTGAGCGACAAGCTCATTATGCAGTTCGGGGCATACTGTATCATCGATTAACATTCATCATGCTCAATCTACCTCAAACTCCAAGTCGGTCCAACCTGTGCTGCAAATGCAAAGCAGCTCCCATCCCCCGACTCTCCCCTTCCCCTCCCCCGCCGCAGCCATATTTGTAGACAGAGGTTAATGGGAACGGAGTGCCGTGTCACCGTATCGCCATGTATTGAGAAGACCTGCAGCTGGAGAGTTCAAGACGAGCGATGTTTACCCGGCGACACCTTAGCAACACGTCAAAGTGATCCGCCCGCCTCGCCGGGTCAGGTGGCGGGGGGATTCAGTTGAGGTGTGCCGCTCCCCGGTGTGACGACATGAGAAGAAGCGTGTAACAAGGAGTCAAGTGCTTTGATTAAGAATTAATGCATACGTTATATCAGCATGATGTGGCTGGCTGCCGTGTAAAGCATGCCATGTTGTTTCTTTAATTAGCATCCAAGGAAGAGAAGCACGCTGAAAGGTTAAGGGGTGAACCAAGCACATTTTATACCTCCCATATAGGACACTAGACCTTAAATCCTTTTTTTGACCTGCTTTCACTTTTATTCCAAGCTAATGCTACTCAGTCATCATGTACAGGCTACAAAACATGTGTGTGTCTCCAGAGTCCCCATCCACTTCCTGTATTTTGATGTTTTGGTGGACATTTTCCGGCTTGGGCGTGAGAGTGTCTCCCTCAGCCATTGATGGTACGCAGGAAAGATTAGCAGTGACATGATTCACACGATGAATATGGCCGACATAGTGAGCTGAAACGTCAAGCGGATAAAGCTCGTCCCTAAACTCAGGGGAACCTTGGGTTGGCTTTCACTCGCCTTCGGGCACTTAAGGGAGCGACTTAGGATGAAGAGCGATGCAGAGTTGGTCTGCTTTCTGTTCCACAGGCAAGTGCCAGACACTGGTGGTTAGCTTGTGCTAAGCTAAATGAATGCCGTTTCCATTACAGCTTGCAGTGTAGGTACAAGAAGTAAAGGTACACGCCAAGTTCCGCTTTCAACCATTTCAAATTGTTTGAAGTTTCAGGTCGTGCACAGAAGCCTGATGCCGCAGGTGGTCGCTGGGCTGGGTGGTTGTGTTCTCGCAGCTGTTGTCAGGGGCAGTGGGTGGTTTTGTTCTGGTGGCAATGAGCCCAGGAGGAAGGGTGGCCCAATTTGAATATTGTGTTTAAAAGCTGCAACAAACATTGCTAATGACTCCACCTTTAAGTCAAAAAGATGGAAGAGAAAACACTTCAAATCAGACGTAGAACATAGATGGGCAGATATTTATTTTCTGATTCGCTTCTTTGGGCTCCAGAATAGAAATCTCAGCAGGGACAAGAAAACCCGGGTGACAAATTCAACTGAAAACACAAGTGATTGCTAATTATTCTGCATTATTAAACTCTAAACCTGTTCAATTTGTGCAAAAGAAATACTTCCCATGTCCTTTGCACGTTTTCAGTCCATGCTATGACTGAAAGGACACACTCAAGCACATGCACACTCTGACTTTAAGGAGTCAACACAGGTCAGGAATGAAGAAGCCCTGCGGTGATGATGTGAAATCTGCATGCCCTCTGAGGTCGAGTGAAGTAATTTGCATGCTTAATTTGTGATGGAGTGTGAAAATATTCCAAACAATCGCATGCAACATTCAAGGCAATTCAGAAAAAAAAGCAAAGTCCGACATCGGCAAGCTAATGCAAACGTTGTCGAGACTCTTGTAGATGCACATTTCCTGCGATTTTAGCTGACCTTTGGGTTCGCTGTGTGCTGCATGTTGCCCAATTATTTTTGAATGTTTCCCTGAAATTATAAGCAGGAATACAAAAAAACTGCTACACAGTTTGATATATAATAGACCTTTTTAAAAGATGAAATGAGTCGTGCTCATTTTCTTTGATTATGCAGTTGAACTTGAACGCACCTCAAAACATGGAGTTTGGTTTGTTGCTTAGAAGTTTGCAAAAGGTCAAACAAGGCTGACATAGTGTACTGTTGGGAAAATAAAGGGAACGTGGAAGTGCTGAGGTGGAGGACGTGTTTGCTTTTATGTTACAGTTTTGTGCGAACACATTGTTGATGTGCACAGATTTAGAAGTTGGAGAACTGCAATGTGCTTCAACTGAATCCACATAATGAGTTCACAGTATGAGGGTAGCTGAACGTTGCATCGATGAAGGGCACAAAGGTTAATTCTCCTCTCAAAGCTAGCAAAATATGTTTTTACTTTTTGAATAGTGGTACATTTTCCACTTTTCCCAAGCCACCCACACAGAGAAAAGGCTCCAACCTAGCTGTGAGACTTCAAAAAGAATGTTTGTTATGTTATACTATCTTTGGATAGAAATCATTTGCATTATTGCCAGACTTTAAGGATTCAGGGTTTTTGGTGAGAAATGGAGCCAATGCAGAGGTGCAAAACAATGTCCTCCAAAAGACAACAGCCATGGTTTAACTTTGTGAGCCTTCAGCACCCAAGCAGTTGCCTGCCATGCCATGTAGCGCCACTGGTCTGAGGCAGGTTTTAAGCCTCCTCATGAACCATTACAAACCCTAGAATCTAGTCTGGTGTGCTTCATTGTATTTGAAATGCAATGACATTTAATAATCATTAAACTCTGCTACATGTCAAATGCATTAACAAGCTAGCAATTTCAGCAAACCTTTCCTTTTTGTATTTGGACATCAGTTTTTAGCATAATACTTTGAGACCCAATATTCAAATAGGGTTTTTAAGTGGCTTCAAGGTTAATGAGATGGTAAAAACCATTTGCTTCAGGTCAAGTTTGGTCGTAAAGAAAATCTCTGGAGCAATCTTTTCTCCACGTGTTGTCTTTGCAGTCGAAAACAAACCCCCTCCAATGGGGTTGATGATGCATGCACACACATTTATTTGGCTGGCAGAAGGGAAAGGATGGGGAAAGTGGACCTTTTATTTCTCTACAACCTGACAGTGTCTTTGGCAATGGAGTAAGAAAGGAAGGCGAAGATTTGGACCCCTCTGCTGCTTTAGTTTTTTCTTTATTCTACTTTAAGCTTCTTTAAGGGCAACATTTCTTCTTAAAAAATGAGCCGAACTGAAAAAAACCTGTTATGTTGAAAACCAATTCCAGGATTGGTCAAAATTCAAAGTTTCTTAAAATCAGCAGTATTCCTCTTAAACTCAATCTGTGTAGATGTTGGTTGACATTACAATGGCAACATGAGCAATAATACCAACCAATCTCACTCACTATTGAATTAATCACTGCAAGATTATGATTGGTTCTAAATGGCTGTGACAATAGGTACACTTGCACCAGAGAGAAAGCCAGAAAATAAATTCTGAAGATCTTCAATAAGACTACATTTTGGGGTGGAATTTGGGACACCATTATTAACATTGAGAAACATTTGAAAAAAAGCTTTCCATGACTTCAGTCTGCTTCTCTCTTCAGTCAAACGTTCGACTTATATTGTACTTGTACCTTGGATTCGCTCAGGATATACAGTGAAGTTCAATTATTTGAGAGAAGAAAGAAAAAAAAATACCCACAGAGGTAAGCTTTGTTAAACGGCCCCTATAGACCTGCTGACTGATTTAAAACTCCAAGGCCCCCTGCCTGGCGCCCCAGGCCCTGTAATTGCCATCACTACACTGGCAGCTCGAAAATCACACCGGAGAAGGATTATCTAGTGGTAAAGGTTCTCCTGTGCAGCAGAAGCACACGGTTGATTGCATTAAGGTACCCATGGAGTCCACACCTGTAGAGACCTTTAATAAAAAGCTGTACATTGTATTTTCAGAGTGCTTCAGTTAGAGGCTGCTGTTAGTCATTGGTGACAAAGTTAGAGATCAATACAGGTTAAAATTAAGTGCTGAAACGGGATGAATAGTGCTGCACTACAGTATATTCAATACAAGTTCCCATTTATTCTGATGGTCATTGCTTTGCGTCAGATGGTGTTTTATTGCATCAAGGGGCAAAAGAACAGTCACGAAAATACAATTAGAAAACATGTATTTCCATGTATGATTACATATTGGCATTGTAGAGTTGGATTGACAGGTATATGATTAATCGAAGCACACTGCCATACATTCACATCGGCCCAGTCATAAAAAAATCCTCAGAACTGGATTAGCTATTTGGAGCAGAAATGTGATGCAATGCAAAAATGTGAAACTCAATTCAGTTGAGGCTCTCCGCTGCACAGTCGCCATCGGCATTCCTGTGCCTGGAGCCACTCTGCTTCCATTTCTTCCTTTTGCTTCTCGGTGCTAATGCTGAATTTACATTTTTTAGTTTTTGATCTCTGAACACATCCAAAAACAAAAAAACTGCATTATGCTTAACATCAGATCTAAAGGTAAAGATTCTGCTGGACTATTATCGCTGGAAACGGAGGATACAAACTTTCAAACAAAGAAAGTATGCTTTTATTTGGTAACTATCGAATGAAATGGTAAAACAAATGTTAGAAGCTAAATTTGGCAGCATTCAGGAGCAATCTTTTCTCCACATTTCTTGTCTCGCAGTCGGAAGCAAACCCCCTCCAATGGGGTTGATGATGCATGAACACACATTTTTTTTGGCTGGCAGATGAGAAAGGATGGGGAAAGTGGACCTTTTATTTCTCTACAACCAATAGAGAAATAAATACTACCATATTCATCATTACCTAAGGAAAGGAATCCAATGAATTATGCCCCAGCAGCAAGATGGAAATACTAGAAAATGTCTATGCTCCTGCTCCTGTTGAGTGACACCAGTTATCCTTTGCATCGCCTCACAGTTTGCTTACTCATTATTCATGACTGCAGTTGGCAGTTTTGGGCTGGTGTTGGTTTTAAACCATGAGTGATAGCCCAATTTAATAAGCCAGACTGACTCATTATACTTGAATGTTAAACTCCCAATAAAGTCCACCTCAAGGAGAGGCTGGCATCTTACATAACTTAGGATACTAAGATGAGGATACATAAATGTCACTGACCCCTTACTCATCTTTTTAAATAATAGGCTTGGAGCCAGGTTACCAGAAGGATTTCCATGATACCTAAGTTTTACATAATAGGTGCAGGAATGCATCACTTTTCCTTGGACCGATCTTTGACGTAAAAGACGCTTAAAACCAGTCGTGAGTCATACCCTGAATGCGTCAATTAATTCAAAATTTGCTGTGCTAAATATCTTAGCTTTTGTACATTGTGCATTATGATTAAGATATTTCTGAATGAAGGGGAAAAAAAACGGAAGGAACAAATGAGTCTCTTCTGAGCAGGGAAAAGAGAATCTGCAAAAGGGTAATTTTCCTCCACGCATGAAATCACATCACGATCACGCGTGTAATCACCATTATTACGGTAACAATTTCTATAGAGATGGACCTTGCATCCGTTGACCAGAAGCCTCCAGTTCATTGCAGCTCCTCATGTAATTGGAGCGTCTTGCAGTGTTTCCCCAACAATTATATTGGGGGGGTGGCCCGCCCCCCAATATAATGGGCTATAATGGGCTAACGTGTTGGCTTGTCCCCACCCCCCCAATGCTGTAAACCTTGGGGAAACACTGTCTTGATATCTGATCCTGGAGGATGCTTGGCCTGTGCACATATCCAGCAATCGCAATCCAATTTTAGTTGGTGATAATACACCTTGGGAGATAGTAAATGAATTAGGAAGATCCAAATCAGCCGAACGCAGGACTGGAGTCTGTTTTTCTCCAATTCAACATTCAGAAGTCTCAAACGACATAACTCTATTGGCAGGCATTGCATTTCTGATACAACATGGCAGACATGGTTTCCCATTGGTTGATGTAGTTACACTGCAAAGAATGTTTAATTTATGTTTAACGCTACAATACATTTTGCAATATCGGCGCCAAAGTGGAAATCCAACAGTCAGACGTCATGTTGAACATGTTTGGCCTCCATTAACATGTGCTTCCATGTGGTTTGTTTAAGCATTCCTGTGCTGTACAGCAGTCAATATTTCATAGTGCTACCTTGAAATAAGACGACACAACTCCACTCCACATTTGTACACGGTACAGATCCCCAGTGGTCTACATTTCCTCAATAATTAATTTGCTTCCTGCATGAATTCAAGATAGCAGTTTTGAATCGCCATCCAGTGGGATACACAGGACCATAAAAAATCCAACCAAACAGACCAACCAAAAATCAAAAGAATATGAAAAGTGAAGTAAACTCCGGTGAAATTCAAGAAGAGTCAACCTTGTGGTTTTTGCTGGAGGACTTTGGAAATGCTATCTGGCGGTCTTATCCTGTATGGAAGGGCAGTACAATCTTTGAACATGTTTGTGTACATGTAGGTAGATCTTATGGTTTCCGCTTTAAGATGAATATAATTTAAGGTTCATATACAGTGAATCCATTAAGGTGGACTTGAACAAAACAAATCTTTCATTGAAGAAAGCTGTGACTAAAACCTGCACAGGGACGGTGGGAGAAAATATCAGCAATGAGTTTGGGAGGTTTTGCCCGAGAGCGAAAGTTTCAATTCGACATCAAAGTCATATCAATAGTATTTACTGCAGTGAGTGGACCCTTTTTATCCCATCACATGGCCATTTTAGCTGATAAGATGGCTTTATTTCCACCCGGATCTTTCCTAAAGCTGTATTAAATCAATAACCAGTTGGATGGGGATGGCAGAAAAATGTCTCTGTTGGAATTATACCCCCCGTGTTTTCCCCGCATTATGTTCCTAAATGTGCAGGGTTCACATCTCCTTCGGTGTGTCGGCTGCTTTTTCTTTTCTTTTCCTCCGAAGACAATGCAACATTGGGCGGATAATTCAATTCAGACTCAAGGGCGGTGAAATTTAAAAAGGCACTCGAGGCCACTTTACTTTACAATTTATGCAGATCCTAACAAATGTAGCGCTCAGACTTTCGATTACCTAGAGGTTTGTTGGATAATGTAAGGGCAGTGGTGTGTTGTAGTAATTCAGTTGACTTTAGAAAGTCCTCTGTAATCCTTGACTGACATGATGAAGCATGAGCTTGGTCATCAGCACAACAAGATGTAAAAGAAACCCCTCCAGGGAGTTCAGGATGAGGGACGAGAAACCCCTTTAGCTAAATGAAAGAACGCCCCCACCCCATCTAGCAGTACACATGCACCGCAAAATATAATTACAATTCTCGCAGCCTCGCTTGAATCCCTTTTCAGTTGCACCCTTTGTAAAATCCAAATAAATAAACGTAAAGAAATGAAGACCGGAACAACCCCTCGCTGGGTTTTCTCCGCAGGTGACGTGTCCATCTTGCTCCCGCTCGCCGGCATTCTGCACAGCAGGGGAAACTTAATGAATTATTTTTTGCCCCGTGTTGACACACTGCCATGTTCTCAGTGGAGACAGAACAAAAGGAAGGGGAAGTTCCACATTCTGCTGGAACATTGGACGCATCATCAAAGAATCTGAGTCTTTACCTCATTGCGCCCCACAGAGGAGTCCGAGGTGAGTCAGAACTTGTCAAAATGCCCCCCCTCAAATAATAAATCAGATGAATTAAGCAGTGCAGAATAATTACTAATATCACGGCTATATCCAGGAGACTTGGTAAGGAAATGAAACCAGCACATCACTCGATAGTCCATGATCCTTTCATTATGAGAAAAGAGACTGGCTAAACCTCTGCAGGCTGTCTTGATGTCAAGAGACCCCTGCTTTTAGCCTAAGCACATCCACCAATCTAATATATGCAAATAATTAATCAGGCCTCTGTCCCTCTTGATCTCATTCGAACAAGTTGCTTTTGACACAGTGGCAGCTCCCAAACGAGTCCATTAACGCACTTACCTCCAGTTCATAGTCAGCCATGTTGACATTTCTGTGCATGAGAAGTCTCATCCCGAAGGACTCCCCGGCAGCAGACTTTTCCTTCAGTGCGCACGCCAACACACACTCGCGCTCCGTCATACTCCTTTCCATCACACACACTGAGCCTGAAAATGATCCTATGTCCCGCAGCATTAGCATCCAAACGCACATCAATCACGGCGAGCGAGCTTCGACACCCCCCTTGAAATGCTCATCGACAGCTCCCCCCCCCCCACAACATGGAAGTGTCCGGCCTCATTTTCAGCATCTCTAACTAACCGCCGGTACCGTCATTAGCGCTAATATCAATCAATGAGGAAAGCTCATTTTAAAGGTTTGTCTATGATACAGAGCGGTTCTGCTATGGTATAATCTAAAGTGGCTAAAATGAGGAGCACTGATATTACAAGTTTTCTACGTTTCTATTTGCTCAGCTTTGGTATTTTACAGCAGTTCATTCCCATTCACATATGACACCAATTCAATAAGATAAAGGTGTGTTCCATCATACTGTCATCAGGTTTATTACGTTTTTAACATTTGTACTCATTATTGAGCTTCCATGGACTGAATGAAAAACTTTGGTTTTCACAGCAATAGTCAAATGGGGTCCCCAAAGGGAGGTTTCCTACTGTCATTGCAAAAATCACATTTTAAGCCACTGTTGTGGTTTAAGTTTGTGAGCTCTCTGGTGCCCCCATTACTGGTCTGGGGACTCCAAGGAGTTGCCTGTTGACAAGCAGCTTCTCTGGTGGCATTACCAAGTTGCTAGCATTCAGAACCAGTTGACAGGGCACTGCAATTTTAGAGGCAAAATCAAAATCCAAGAGGTCAAGCAGTACGGAAGGAAAACAAACAAGTGACGTTTCGTGCCAACCTTCGACTCAGAACGTCAAATCAGGGCTTCTTGGTGTGAGGATCTTGATTAGTTTTCCTTAGCTTAGACAACTTAGCCAGTTGTTATGCTTCAAGCAGGGTACATCAAAATACCTGAAAACACTACTGTCCTACATAAACTATAAATGTTGACAAAATGGTTTGAAAAATATCACCAGACACTGAAACACTAGGTCCTTTATTTAGATCACAAATGTGGATAATAGAAATAAAAAAAAACAGATGCATCCAGATCAGTCATATGGCTAATAATCCGAAATGACTCTGCCTCAATCACCGCATGGAAATCCGCAGAGGGTATACTAAATAGAGGTGGTCATCTGGGAACGAGATGATAATTGATCACAATGATTATGAATCGCGTGGCTCGGTAAAATCAGTCAAAGTGTGACAGTGGACCAGCTGTGTGGCTGTTTCCTGGTGTAAAAAGACCCGTTTATTTCCACTAGAGAGACACAAAGAGAGAGAGAGGGGGGGAGGCAGGGATGATGGGGTGGTGGTGGGGGGGGTTTGCACATCCACTGTTTTGCTTTCCCCCAGCTGCCTCAGCCGGGCTTCACAAGCTGCAGCTGGTACAGTTGATCAAAGCGCATTATTATTATAAAACGTGTTTTAGGGAGCTAATGCAAACAAAGGCATAACCAGGCAATTGATGTGTCACTCCAAAGTACAGGGGGGGAGGTCTGTTAATGCAAATGGGGAACATCCAGCGAAGACAAAAATAACCTTTGTGACGTCCATACACTTCTCTTAATCTCTGCAAAAAGATGGTGAAAAATATCTGTTCATGAAGGTACGTTCTGTTGTTCTGAAAAGTGTTTGAATTTAATGACTAATTTGGCTCACATAAAGGCAAATGTGATTCTTCTTTTTTTAGATTTATTTTTGTGCCATTAATGGACAGATAGGACAGAAGTAGGATCAGAAATCAGGGAAAGAGAGAGGGGAATGACAACCAGGAAAGGAGCCACAGGCGGGATTCCAACCTGGGCCGCCCGCTTGAAAGACTACAGCCTCCGTACATGGGGCGCGCGCACCAACCACTCATTTAGGTGAGCAGGGTTTCAAATTGTTCAAACTAGAGCTCGACTGATTTATCGGCTAGCCGATAATATCAGCCGATATTAGCATAGCAACTGACTATCGGTATCTGCTAATTTTTTCAGAAATATGCTCTGATATTACTAGATGTATTCAGCAGTCAAATAGCATTTCATTTGAGTTTCATTCTATCTAAGAAAGATAGTCCGCACTGCCCCGCCGAAAATGAAGGCAGACGTGCTCATCTGGAGAGAAATCTAGGTTAGAATAGCCTCTGACATGCAACGCATCATAGTGTGTGACAACAAAACATCTGCCAGGCGAAAGGGATTCAAGACTATCTGTCAGGATACATCGGCGAGCTTTACATCATGCTAAATGTTTGTGTGTGCAGGGGAGAGGTACTATATAGCATGGTGAGTGCATATTGGTAATTACATGAAGCACATTAAAGGAGATTGCATTGGTAATAGCCTTACAGTAGATCAGATTTTAGCTCAGGCATGCAAAGGCTTATTTAAAAAGGAGTCATTAAGGGATTTTTTTTTCATTGTATATGATTTGAAACAGCACCAGCCAAAGAGTCATTCACACTGCGGAGGTTCTCACAAACTGGAGTGAGGAGTGTTTAAGCAGCAAAGAAAAAAAAAGGCAGGTCTTGTGAGTTGTTGTTCTTGTCTGTATTTGTTTGGCCTAAAAACCCGGTCTGGCAATTTCACAACCTGTTACAGAATGAGGGCTGGAATCAGATCCACCCCCTTTGCAGAACCTCTACAAAAAAGTAAGTGTATGAATGATGGATGACAAAAACATTAAGACAAATTTATTACGAGATGAATGGAATGATCCCCGGACCGCAGAATTATTCCCCCAGTTGTGGCTTCACAAAGGCGCTAAGGTTTACTCACAGTGATGAAAAAACAATAGTTGCCACACAGTAGTGGTGCACCTGGGAGCCATTCCCGTCGTGCTGTTGTGTCGCCTCTCCCTCTTCCCACCTTTTTTTTATGTTCCCTCATGAATCCCTTATGTGCTCTCGGGAGCACAATCAAGAGACCCTTCTGGGCATTTCGCAATGATGTATAGTCCCAAGGAAGTACAGGGGGCGAGGCATCTGCAACGCGCGGTGTGGTGTTGTGATACGACTAAACAAGTCCAAGGTCGCCCAATGGTGATTAAGAGACGCCGTCGGACCGGGGCTCGAGATTCCATTCAAGAGTTTTCTTTAAATAGTTGTCGACTAATGGCAAATCAATAACCAAGCGGAGGGACGATTAAACATCCTGTCTTTGACTAATGATATTAAAATCCCGAGCCCATCATAGCATCAACTCTCAGAAACAAGCCGAGCAGATTTGTACCTCCAACAAACACAGACAAACGTTTTTTTAAGTAGAGCACATATATCTGCAATCGCAATGCGTTGGAGGAGCGGGGCTAAAGGTGCCGCAGATCAGGCTGCATATAAACGGCTCCATCTATTTTCAATTAAAAGATGCCATCGATTCGGGCCTATTGGTATGCATGGGAAAACAGCAGATGAGTGAGGAGTGTTCCTACTGGCTTTTTTTTTCCTGCCGCCGAGAGGAAAAGTGAAGGGCATCCGAGCAAATCAAGCCCGCTTGTACACACACATCTGAACACAAATTAACCAAATTATAAATAAATTTGTCATACTCGGGGTGGGGATTCCGGATAAAGGGAGATTAAGGGTAGCAATGCGGTAAACAAAGATAATCCCGATGCTCAATAATGCAACACACCTCCCCTCTCGGAGGATAGAATATATATTCGCTGCCACTTATGTACAAATGATCTCTAGAGGCAATCGCTCTGGCGTGTACATCGGCGAGCCCTGCACCAATGTTTTCATTATATCACGCCATGTAATCAAATGAAATATTGGAGTTAATCGCGACAGCAGTTCAGGAAATAATCTGATGAATCCTTTGAATTCCTGACCCGAACGTGGCACCTGGCCAAAGCAGGCATTGGTCTAATTTACCGGGATAACCATCATTTTCCTCAGCGCCATTAATCCACTCATGCTATCAAACAAGCGCTTTACATACATCACCGGCAGCCCTCAGGTCTCACTCTTTCTCCCACCGTCTCGCAATGTTTTGTGATTCCAGCCATCACTCCCGATCATAATGTCCATTTATTAGTGTCAAGTAATGGTAACAAGCATTTAATGGATATGTGCAGCGAAAGCATGAATAATTCATCCTGCTTAGACACTGTTAATGCTTCACCCGTCACATTACACAGGATGGAGTAAGTATGGCTGACGACACAATGTAATTATTAATTCTATCAGTGGGTTTTTTTCCGCCAAATTAAGCCGATCTATAAGCAGTGTTTTGCAGTGTTATCCTTAATTGCCGACATTACGATTAAAACATCAAAGATATACAACTTTAGTGATGAATATGAGGCTCTGAGTCACACTTCTGTTCATGCTTTTATTATTGAGGCTCCAAATTAACTTTAAGCAGAACTTTCCGTTCAGCTCGGGCCCGTGAACTTAAAAACTCAACGGCTGTTCAAAGTTTTGAACCACTCTCTGCCTGATGACATCGTGTATTTCCAGCTGTTCGCTAATGAGTAGAGATGTGAGGCAAGTCAATGAGCAACTTTGCAAGCTTAAATGGCTCCACTTTCAATCATCTATTTCATGGCAGCAAGTTGGGATCGTTAGGCACCAGAAGTTGAAATGTCCCATTTTTTATTTCAGCTCAGTATAGCCTAAATAGTTGATTTCAACATTAGTCCCACCTATGGCAAGGCAGATAGCCAATAATAGTTAAGGATTTTGGGGTTGGCACTTGGGGTGGCCGGTAAGATTTCAAGGGGGGCCCATGCCACCCCTAGACACCTCTCCGCCTGGACACGCCCCTGAAAATCCTCACCAACAATCCAGAGGAACCTACAAGACTTGAGAGCTCAGGAGCTCCCAGGAAAATGTTTTTTAATAACTAAGATTTCTTGATCGCGACATGCCATGTCAAGTACATAATTGACAACCATTTTTAAAAGTATAGATAAAAGTCTTGATGCATTGCTTAGCCAGTGAAGAAGACATGTGTACACATATGTATGATTTAGTTAAGAGAAGAAGCATGCAAACCAATAAGCAACCCTTGGATACCAATTACAGAATCTATCTACATAATAATCTCTCTTGAGATGTTTTTTGACGCAATAGAATGACATGAAAAACAACGTAAATCATTGTGCTACTAATGCAGCATAATAACGGCAAACATGTGTCAGGCTTGGGGGCATTTAGTCGCTGAAAAATAGCTGATCTTACCCAACATGGAGACGGTAAATCAACGAAAGAACCCTTCCTCCCCAATGTCTTATGCAATGATGTATTTGACAGGTTAGCATGCATCCTATAGGCAAAGCAATTACATAAACCATTAGTCATTAAATATGCATTCCCATGCATGAACAAGATCTATCAGAAAAACGGTGTCCCTGGGAGCTGCAGTTTTTCTGTTTGTATTGTTAAAAAGGGATTATCCTTTAGTCTGGGAGAGCTTTCATTTCCTTTAAATTTTGATCATATTCATTCGTTTGATTTGCCTTGGTATGCTTTGTACAGCCACTGGGAACTCTGACTGGTCAACATTATTAGCGTTAGCTTGTAAATGCATCAGTTTGGGCAATAATGGGATCAGGAAGAAGCCTAATAAGAGAGCCTTTTTGCATGGTATCCTCGAAAAGTGCAGATCAAGGAACAATTCATGTGGCTTAGGGCCGTTTCCAGTGGAACTACCATGGCCAGGAAAGGCTCAACTCACAAACAAAAATGGGACTCAGAGGTGGGGACTTGGCGCAGGATTAATGGTCGGTGTTGGAGGGCACTGGATCCCTATGACAAAGTAATGAAAGAAAGACGTATGGCTGGAGTTCAGCCCGGCCGAGCTCGGGGGCCTCCATGCCTGACAAACATATTATGTGCCAGATGAACTGACGGGAGCTGAATACAGAAAAAAAAGAGGCTGTGTTTGCCGGGGAGGCACATACAGTATGAACACTGCATAAAAGAAAAGAGAGATCAGAATCTGAGAATTTAAGGAAAAAAAAAGGGCCAACGTTGAGATTTCCTCCAGTGTGCAGCAGCATGGAGCTTGTATTCGCTGACTCTCCTCTTGTTACATATTCATAAAAAAGCCTTTTAAACACGGTGTATTGGCATGAATTTCAAATTGGACGCTGAAAGGATTTCTCTGCGATGATTCTGTGAAATGATAAATGTTTAATGCCATCGTCCAATTATTTAATTTGCAAATATAACTATTTAAAATCACACCAGACTTCTCAAATAGAAGATCTTTGTGTTAAAAAAAAAAACACATCCAGAGTTAAATTTACCCAGGCAAGAATGAACAGCACTTGACTGCTTACTGGAGTCAAACAAGTTAAACTTGAAAGTCATTATCATGCGTTATATAATCCGACCTCAAGCCTTCATATTTGATATGAAATATTACACTTTTACATCAAATAAGTTTCTTCTCAAATGAAATATCCAGACTGTTTCAAATCCAATCAGCTAAAGATGCACTTAGGCAGTTCTGTACCAAAGATCCTGTATCTGCTGAATGTTGCTGCCATTGCATCATGAGCCAAACACAGTCACGGCGTTGTTCCTTATTGCAACACACAGCAATCTGTGATTACAGCCAATCAGAGCCAAATTAATGAACGTCACGGTTTAGTGGGTATCTTAAAATTGTAACATTGCCATCCTCAGGCGAATTGAAGTTCCATCCAAGTAATGGATGCCTCACATTACACATTCCACACAAACATAGGGCACTTAATGATGAGGGTCTTTGTAAAACATCAATGGAAAGGTGCACAAGCCAAACCCCTGACGATCCAATGTTATGTTCCAAGGAACTGTGAGACATTTAAACCTATTATAAAATGATGAGCTACCTGCTGCCAGACTGAGCTCTTAGCTGACCTTTACATACGTCTCCCTTGACTCACTCCGAGGAGAGGCAAGATGTTGTTCACCTGCGGTGCCCCTTTTGCCTCAGTCTTAGTAGTTAGAATGGAGAGAGCAGAGCGGTGAGATACCTCTGAGCACTTAATGGGTCACAACCAACTGCCTGTGTTGCGCAGGGGTGGTGAGGTACACGCTGTGCAAAGACCTAAGGCGAGAAAAATAGGCTTTTACCCTGAGTATTATCAAGTGTGGCTGCCATTCTGTGCTGTTTGGAGTTTCCATAAAGGTTGTACCTAGGGCTGCAACAAAGGATTTTTCCACTCATAAAAATGGGGATTTTTATCAGGAAATACAGTTCATAACATGAGAGATATGCCAGCATAAAAAATTCAGTTATGTCAGAATGTTTAAGTGACTTTTTTCAGGTGATAGTTTTTGAAAATTGGGGGCCATACCCCAAAGATGGAGATCACCAATTAGCTGGCAAGCACATTGATTGGAAGGTGAGGCCAAACATTCAAAAACCACCCAAAGATGATTCAAATAGAACCACAGGGCAAAGTGCTGAGCAGAAATGCTTGTCCTAGTTTCCCAAAGCACAAAGTCACATCTTGAATTATTTATTTTCTCAAGCCAAACGCCCTGAAAAGACTACATCTTTATTATGATAAGTGATGGGGAATGCAAATCATTAAATTCAAGACGCTGGACTCGCAAAAAGATTGATTTTTTTTGTTTGAAAGTTGACTTAAGCTGTTGAATTAACTTTTGATCACTTATTTAGTAGACCAGTCTTTGTAGCCTCAGCTGTTCCCCATGAGAAGTCAATCTGAAGTGGAATAGTCCAGACCAGGTCCATGGTGGGAGTTACTGTGAGGGAGCAAAATGTAAATGGGCCAATTATACATTTTCAGACAGCATTAACGATGGAAATCAAAGAGTTAGACTTTACTTCAACATCTTCTAAGTTAAGTTGCACAAAGTCCTGGGTTCTGTTTGTCACAGCCGTGGTCTGAGCCAAACAAAGTGCACCAAGCCACTTCATTGAAGTGGGTGAGTGACTTGTGGCCTTTGTAAAGGAGTGGATTCCATCCCCTGGGAAATTAGGGGCTTCTCCAGTACAGAACAATTTCACTTCTCGACTATTAACTGTCTCTTTGGTGGCATTGTTGCGAATCCCAAGACAAATGGTGATACAAGACTTGCAGTGTGGGGACAAGAAGGACAAAAAAATAAATAAAAGTGTGTTGGAAATTCTCTGATCCATGTGTGTGTAATTTAAAGTATAGTAGCTGCAATACCCCAAGAACAAGCAGAACATTTGATTCTTTAGGAGATAATTACTCCTTACTATAAGAGTAGCAAGACCCACTTTTACTCAAGCATTGACCAAAAAGGTATGGCTTTAACAGTAACATTAGCAGGACATTCAAATGGGCAACCTTATTATATCATGGATTTGCCCCATCTGGATTGTTCCAATCTTTGTAATCCAGTCATAGAATAGTGTAAATGGTAAATGGACTTGAGCTTGTATAGCACTTTTCTAGTCTTCTGTCTACTCAAAGCACAAGACAATCTATGCCGTATTAAATAGTTGGACGCTGGTGACGCACTTGGCAACAATATGAATATTACGCAGTAGGTGAATAGATCAAGAGTAGGTGTTAAAGTGGAGCAGCAGTGTTGGCGGGAGGAGGGAATTATGACCTCAGCAAAGCCATGATCGACTACGCACAAGACCTTAATGATACCCTGAAGTGCACTTTAGAGTGGACAGTTGTAGCGGGAAGGTAGTAACCATGAGTCACAACGTGTCCATGAATATACCCTGCAGCACAATAAAGTGCAGGGTTTAGAGAAATGTGTTGAACACAAAAAAGATAAGTCTACCTTTTGAATTCAACCATTGCAACAACCACTGCTTCAACCACTTTATGACTTCAACACATGGTCACAGAAATGACTTTCCTGGTCAAATGTTGCCGGTAGTGGCTCAGTCTGTAGGGACCCTGCTGGTCGCTGGTTCAAGTCTTGGCCCGACCAAATCTGGAAATTGGTCTGCTAGCTGGAGAGGTGCCAGTTCACTTCCGAAGGACTGCCAAGTGGCACTTTAGCAAGACACCGAACCCCTCCCAAGCAGCTCAGGAGCACTCACTTTGGGTGGCCCCCTCACTCTGACATCTATCCATTAGTGTCCATAGGATCCTGTGTTCATTTTCAAATTTTAACCTCTAGATATCAGCGGCTGAATGTTTGGTAGCACTGTGAGTC
This sequence comes from Labrus bergylta, assembly GCF_963930695.1. Lineage (NCBI taxonomy): Eukaryota > Metazoa > Chordata > Actinopteri > Labriformes > Labridae > Labrus > Labrus bergylta. The sequence continues at coordinate 5,591,022 of NC_089218.1, read as the reverse complement.
CAACACAAATTTCCCCTGCTGAAGTAGATATGCACAAACGTATGTTCGCTAAGAAAAAAAAGATCAAATGGAAAATATCAAATTTATTACACAATAGACAAGTTTCCATCAAAAGTGCAGTGGTTATAGAATTCACAAGTGTATCCCACATGTTAGTGACTTATTCCTTGGGATAACCAGCTGGTGGTGCTTCATCTCCAGCCAGGTAGAATTAAACCACAGAACGTTATTGGGGCTGCTGTTTCTCACAATACTGCACACATTGGACCAGTTATTTATCAGAAATTCAACATTTAATGCTGAGGAAAATAAGCTCCTGAAGATTCTAATTCAATGTTTAAAGGCAAACTGAATAGCCACATTTTCAAATCCTTCTGCCCAGGTACCACAGATTAGCTTTATAGCTAACTCTGGCCAGAGGTGCCAGCTAAGTCCGACAGCTTTTTCATGGCAACGGGCAGTATCTGAAGGAGTGGACATTTCCCAGTGTGTAACATCATGTGAAAGCTATGAATATATGACAGAAGCTTGAAGTCTTTCTTTGTGAATTAACCCACTGCTGCTTGACTTTTCTCCATTTCATATCCATTTTAAGTTAGCATTCTGCCAATTAAACTGAAGTGAGCCCACCATGAATACCGTTCACTGCAGCTGAATCAATCCCACCCGAATGGCACATTTTTATTGCAACGCTTTGACATTGAAAAACAGCCGAGCTGAAATAAAAAAAAAAGCAAAATTACTTCTCCAAAAGGAAACAATCTTGACAAACCCGGAGGCTTTAAAGAGAATAGAATGTTTTTCAAACCTGCTTTGGGTTCGAATAGCTTTGGATAAGACATTATCAGCGCGGGCCACGGTTCACGGGTTCGGGATTTAACTTATCGCTTTGTTGGAGGATTCTTTTTGGAATCATACAGGTTTTCACCTGTAAACTGGCAGCTCCATACCCCTGCGATGAATAAAGTAGAAGAGTATGAAATCAGTTGTTTGTTCTCCGTTGCATCTCAGGCAGAGAAATTGTTTTTGCCTTGGTAGCTGTCACCGGTTTCACAGTTCTTTCATTACCTCTCCGTGACAGTGCCTCCGCTGACAGAGAAAAAAATGCGTGAAACTGTAATGAGTGTAGATCCATTTTTAATCAGAAGTCTGACAGTGATGATATAAAAGCTCTTTAGAACACTTTGCTTTGAGCAAGAAGTCTTTTCTTCCTTTTTTTTTGCATTTCACTGCATCCGACCGACATCTAAACGCAACAGAAAAGTACTTTTTGACCTCAGAGTTTTCAAAACTGCAACTATAAGTCGGCCAAAGCACAAGAATATTTAATTTTGTTAAGTAGAATAGCAGCTACATCTCAAACAAACTTGACTAACTTCCACACAGAGTCCACTTTCAGGCACGTTTCAGAGCTTTTAGCTTAAAGGCTTTGTACCGGTTCTCGGAGGTCACACTAAGGCTTGGCTGGTCTGTGGTTTTGGGGTCACAGTTCATGGTTCAACAGGAAATAAGCAAGAAAAAGTCCCGGCTGCATGTTTCCAAGCTTCTCTTGTTTATTCCCTAGTTCCATTTCATACCACACAGAATGACTTTTAAGTTTAAATGTCATGAATACATACACTTTTTTGAATTCTCCCAACTTTTGGAGATCTCTGTCCCTGATACTCTTAAGTAAGTCTTAAGTATTTTTTAAGATGTTTAGAGTTGAGCTTTTTCTGTGCTCATGAGCAAGTTTCCTTGGCGTGAGAATTAGTGCTGCCCTTCACCTAATTCAATCACATTTTTAAGTAAGTCTGTGGTCAGAAACTGGCCTGCCAGCAATAATATTTTTAATTTTGTGAATTATTTGATCATTTAAATCATTATTGCAGTTGCTGCGACAGCCCCATTGACAATGTGGATGTGTTATGGTGAAGCGCTCGATAAAGTACAACAAACGTGAATTTGTTAAGGTTAGTAAGTGGTTAGTGGTTTAGTTAGTGGTTTGTAAGCAAAGCCGACTTGGTCAAAAAAGGACTAAACGCTCTTATGGTAAAGATGGAAAACTGGGATTGTTTTTTTCAAAGGCTACCTCCAAGGTCAAAGTCCAACTTAAGCTCCATCGTATTGTGTAAGTTTTAAATTGTATTAATCCTTAACCTTGGCATGAAAAGTAGCCAACAGAGATTGTTATTCTACAAAGAAGTACAAACTAGAGGGCCTGGAACAAGGCATCATGGGGGATGCCAACACTAAATGGTTGGTTTCACCAATTTTTAACCATTTTTGCACATTCTGCAAACACACAGCAAAAAACAAAAAAAACAAGCATCTGAATGTGAATTAACTACATTCCTCCAACAGAGACGAAGACAGATGTGAAAATAAGCCCCCTTCTGACAAACTGCGGCAACATCTCACTGCCTGATTGCTAACAACGTCGAGAAAAAAAACAAAAAAAAACAATTGCATGAGTGGCAGCCCCACAAGAGCGCAGCCCTCGCAAGAAACTCAATTGAAATTTGAAAATAATATGTCTATTTCGCATGGCTGGCGGGAGCAGATTCATTTGCTGCGTTGACAATCTGTTATTTGGAAACAAAAAATATGACTTCATTTCACCGCTTGGTAATCACTGTAATCACAAATGTCAGCTCGTGTGTGTGTGGTGCAGTTTGTGTGTAGACATGGAACTGGGAGGGAAGATGAGGGAGAAAACCGCCGGCTCCTTTACCCCATAGTGTGCCCTGTAACCATGTCGGAAGGCAATGAACAGATTGATAATGACTTGTGAGGAGATCCCAAAGTAGCCCTCCGCAACATGCCAACGGCTTCTCCCCAGCTGGAGCAGGTAGCACTCAGCGTTTGGGGAGGGGGGGGGGGGGGACTTTAGCAGCAACTATTAATGCAACAAGATGGCGTTCAGGAGAACAGCAACCAAATTGGCAACAAAATAGGATCCCAACCTGGACTGGCTTTTTAACATCAAAACAACTCATGATATGCTTGGGCTAACACGTCGGGACTTCAGCCTGCTTTTTTCACTGGCACTCCCCAACTGTTGGAAATGACAAACCGCTTTCACTTCATTTTTAATCGCTTCAGGGGCCGCCCATGCGTGTAATGCACATTTATCATGAATGAACAATGCCGGCCCTCCCACCGAAACACAGCCGCTCGGCCACCCTCGCATGCCAAAACATCCATTTATGTTAACTAAAAAAAGGTCTAGATTTCTCCTCGTTGTTTTTGACAAGGCAAATCCTTTTCCTGCACTTTCTTTGTGAAAAAAATGTAATAATGGCACATAACGTGCCGAGTTTCTGCAGTGGAAGAGTTTATACCATGTTCTTGTGGTGCGAGAATTCTGCCAGTAATGTCCTCGCAAAGAGAGGCAGCAGCACATTTTACAGAGTTTCAAACAAACAACGAGCAGCAACACATACAAATCCCCCCCCCCCCCCCCCCCCCTCCCCCCCCCCCCCAAAAAAAGACACAAATAGAAAAGTTTAAAAAGTTTGTCAAAATCACCTACAAAACACATCTGGGAGATATACAGCCAGATGTGTCCGTTTCCAAGTCATGTAACGTCTTCTTAAAAAGCATCCAATCAGAGCAGCTCGTTAAGTCTCGGCTCTTTTTTGCTCCAGGTAAAGGGAGCAGCAAACTCAAACGCCTTTGATCAAAGCTCTTTTGACCAATGGAGATCAAAAGGTATGAAGGAAGAAGTAGACCCAAGATGCACTTATAGGATTAAGAATGTGGATAAGAATTAGATAATATCGGCTGATATTAGCATGTTAAGTGACTATCGGTATCAGCTTATTTTATATTTATAGCTTTATTTATAGACATGCGCCGATATTTCTAGATTTATTCCCCAGGGAAACAGCATTTCATTTGAGTGTCACTGTATTACACTAGCAGTTCTCTTTCACCAGCAGAGGATGCGGTAAAATTAGCCGATACCGAAACGCTAATATCGTCCGATATTCTTGGCTGGGCTCTACTAGAAACTCTCTCCACTCTGAAACTGTTGTCACAGATGCACAGAGTAACCAAAAGACAAAATGTACCCAATCCAACCTTAGATCCATGTAGAGACTTTCACAGAAATCCATGTCGAGACATTTCTCTTTACTCCAAACTTATCCAATCAAATAGTGGATCTTTGAGGAGAGACCAAATGGAGGCCATGGAGAGTCACTATTTGGTGATCATGAATATCTGTACAAAGTATGTGTATATATTAAGGGGGAATGTTTATAGATATGAATACAGAGAAACCATTGGAGATTACTACTGCTGTGTTTATCAATCTAAAGAAAAGGCGATCAGCAATCCACCTGTTGTCTAAACTACATCATAACCTATGATTATTAGTCTTTATGTCCAATCTGCATCCATGTCCGGAATACAAACACCAGGTAGGTATGAAGTCAAAATCGACCTTAAGCCCTCATGACAACAAGCGGTGAGAAGTAATGACCTCCATGATTGATGAGCTGATGAAAAATGAACGATTCGGCATGTTCAATGTCGTCGAGCCGAAGCAGCATCCTCGGATCTCGTCAGATGGAGCCGAAGCAGGGATCCGAGTTAACACATGGTGCATAAACCGTACATATGGAGAGGAGGGGAATCAGCGGGAAGGACGAGTTAGCGGTCGCGTGGACGCTTCCTGCCTATAGGTCCCCACGCTAAATAATAGATCGATATGCTTTTACGATTAAAAAGGGGATATTTCTGACTTTACATGTTCACTTCCTGGATCATTTCCGTCATCATGCAGCATTTGCGTGTTATATTCAGCCGGATTTCTATAAATCTGAGTCTGAAGTGTACACACATCTCAGGAATGAGGGCAACGTGGCAAACTTGAGTGTTTTCCACAACATCATGCTGCCTGTTTATGGCCAAAGAAGTGAAGCGAACTCTGAAGCGCCTTGTCAATCATTCATGAGCACACCGCTCTCTCCTTACCGCCATGTTAACTACGTCGCAAATGTAACTGAGCTCATGCATGAATTATGAACAGTAACTTGAGCCAGACCTTGAACACTTACCACATTGGTCCTGCTTTTCCGCACAAACATACAGTGGGTACGGAAAGTATTCAGACCCCTTTACATTTTTCACTCTTTGTTTCATTGCAGCCATTTGCTAAAATCAAAAAAGTTCATTTTATTTCTCATTAATGTACACTCAGCACCCCATCTTGACAGAAAAAAACAGAAATGTAGAAATTTTTGCTAATTTATTAAAAAAGAAAAACTGAAATATCACATGGTCATAAGTATTCAGACCCTTTGCTGTGACACTCGTATTTAACTCACATGCTGTCCATTTCTTCTGATCCTCCTTGAGATGGTTCTGATCCTTCATTGGAGTCCAGCTGTGTTTAATTAAACTGATTGGACTTGATTAGGAAAGGCACACGCCTGTCTATATAAGACCTTGCAGCTCACAGTGCATGTCAGAGCTAATGAGAATCATGAGGTCGAAGGAACTGGCCAAGGTTACAAAAGAATGTCTGCAGCACTCAAGGTTCCTAAGAGCACAGTGGCCTCCATAATCCTTAAATGGAAGAAGTTTGGGACGACCAGAACTCTTCCTAGACCTGGCCGTCCAGCCAAACTGAGCAATCGTGGGAGAAGAGCCTTGGTGAGAGAGGTAAAGAAGAACCCAAAGATCACTGTGGCTGAGCTCCAGAGATGCAGTAGGGAGATGGGAGAAAGTTCCACAAAGTCAACTATCACTGCAGCCCTCCACCAGTCGGGGCTTTATGGCAGAGTGGCCCGACGGAAGCCTCTCCTCAGTGCAAGACATATGAAAGCCTGCATAGAGTTTGCCAAAAAACACATGAAGGACTCCCAGACTATGAGAAGATTCTCTGGTCTGATGAGACCAAGATTGAACTTTTTGGCTTTAATTCTAAGCGGTATGTGTGGAGAAAACCAGGCACTGCTCATCACCTGCCCAATGCAATCCCAACAGTGTAACATGGTGGTGGCAGCATCATGCTATGGGGGTGTTTTTCAGCTGCAGGGACAGGACGACTGGTTGCAATGGAAGGAAAGATGAATGCGGCCAAGTACTGAGATATCCTGGAAGAAAACCTCTTCCAGAGTGCTCAGGACCTCAGACTGGGCCGAAGGTTCACCTTCCAACAAGACAATGACCCTAAGCACACAGCTAAAATAACAAAGGAGTGGCTTCGGAACAACTCTGTGACCATTCTTGACTGGCCCAGCCAGAGCCCTGACCTAAACCCAATTGAGCATCTCTGGAGAGACCTGAAAATGGCTGTCCACCAACGTTCATCATCCAACCTGACAGAACTGGAGAGGATCTGCAAGGAAGAATGGCAGAGGATCCCCAAATCCAGGTGTGAAAAACTTGTTGCATCATTCCCAAGAAGACTCATGGCTGTACTAGCTCAAAAGGGTGATTCTACTCAATACTGAGCAAAGGGTCTGAATACTTATGACCATGTGATATTTCAGTTTTTCTTTTTTAATAAATTTGCAAAAATTTCTACATTTCTGTTTTTTTTTTTTTTGTCAAGATGGGGTGCTGAGTGTACATTAATGAGAAATAAAATGAACTTTTTTGATTTTAGCAAATGGCTGCAATGAAACAAAAAGTGAAAAATGTAAAGGGGTCTCCATACTTACCGTACCCACTGTATGTTATTTATATATGTGATATTTTCTTGTTGCCACAGATTCTGCCCCAAGGTCCATGCCTGTGTATGAAACGTGTGGAAATGACTCACTTCTTGTTTTTTCCTGTTTGTACTGATGAGAGGTTTTCCATCCAGGGTTGAGACTATTTTTAACCTCCTGCAGTCTATAATCCTCTGCTCCAAGAAGTTCAAAGAAGTCATCCCTTCATAAATCTCTTAATCTACAGATCAAATAACCTATATGTACATTTAAACGCAGTCTCTGTTCTGATATTTCCTCTCATATTAAGGGGTCATTAAATCTGCCGCTGCTCTCGCCTCCTGGTGTCCTGCTGTGAGGGGCTCACCTTTGAACAGCTCCGCGTGGGGTGGCTAAAAGCCTTTCATGTCCGTAATCATGGGTGGCATAATCATGAAATGACCTTAGATCGCTTGCAGCATGGTGATATGGAATAACTGGAAGCAGCTGCGGAGAAAATGGAATAAATTAACGATATCACGCAATATTCCCCCGAAAGGGTGACTTGAAAGTATTTGTATAAGTTTTTGTCTTCAAATTGCGCAATCATACAAAACGAAATTATATCAAAATGCAATGGGAAAACAGTTAAAGATACAATATGCAGATTCCGCCACCAGGGGGCTCTCAATCAATACTAAAATGACAAAAGATGACGTTGAGGCTGGCGGGGAATCATGGGAGTTCTCTAAGCTACTCCCTCTCCCCCGGTGGAAACGAACTCCGTGTTGACATAGTAAAGACTTATGTAGCGGTCTTTGACGCAATGTCATTATCCCACCTTTTTAAACTGTATATCCAAAAAGTGATATTAAAGCTCCTTTGTGTCAAGTTTGTCAATTTTGTGTCAAGTTTGGAGCCTCTTTTTCCCAAATTTTTAAATCTCCAACCTTCCAAACAGCCACTTTAAAATATTAAGAGTGCCACGACCGCAATGTTGAATAATACAAGTCACCATTTGAAGAAATGTCCTTGAATTGTCACCAATTGTTGAGTTGTGGTCTCTTTGTTGAGATCTACCGTGCAGCTTAGACCACCATTATTCCTCCTCACCTCCTCTGAAATAGAGCTGAGAGAGAATCATAACACCAGCCCACTATTATTCCTCTTCAGTAAGACATGAAAAAAGGTGAAGGTTGTAAAGTTCAGAGAGCCTATAAAAGAGCCTCTGCTCTTATTTTTTTCTTCTTTTACAGCGATGAACATGAGTCCATTGGTTTCTTTTATTAGAGCCTCAGACAGTGTGGAGATAAGACTGTTAAAGTCAGAATCTTCCTGGTGATTGTGTTTATTCGTTGAGGTTAGCACTCCAATGGATTCTTCCAATCATGTTCACTATGGCCTTCAGACCAGCTGTTATTGGCTGTGTTCAATATAACCAATTATGACAAACAGATTGGTCCACCTTATGTGTTGTATTCATGATATAACTGTCTATACAGGAAGTACACAAAAATACAATCCTCAAGTCAAAGTGTAGCTTTAAACTTCCTGTTAACTATGTGAGGCTAAATATGGAACTTCCTATGGTATAAGCTACTTTACTAGCGTTTATTAAAGGTCACATATTATGCACTTTACCATGTTTTTCTAACACTAGTATGTGTCTCTAGTCTGTCTACAAACCCTTCAATTATGAGAAAAGTCTTTTGCGTCCTCCACTTTTTAGAAAATGTGCCTCAAACAGAGCTTGGAGATTTTACCATTGTGACATCACAAAGGGCAGTAACCCCAGTGGGTGACACTCACACCACAGCTAGGTGTTTGCTCTGCTCTATTATTCTGCCTTCTCACCATAAACAATAGGGCATGGAGCGAGAAAGCCCGGGCCATCCAAGCCCTTCCAGAGAGGGGGCGTGGTCAGGCACAGCTCATTTGCATTTCACATACAGGGTTGACACAACAGTCAGACAAATCTACCTTAAAAAAACACCTTTGATAGACCTCTAAATTACTCTTTGTCAGCCCATATCTTAACAAAACTTGCCTTTCGGCTGTTTGCAGGAAGATTTGCAAGTCAATAATACCTCTAGACGTATGATTTGCATACAGAGCTCGCAAAATTTACACACCAATCACGTTAATATACACAACAAGGTCTAATCCAGCGACTTCATCATCCCTGATGGGCCTTAATAAAACATTTCCACATGATCTTGACTTTTCTTTTGACCTACAATTAATCTCCCTTCACTGTCGGAAGCCATTTTTTTCCCCCTTCCTCCCCAACACACAACTCTTTTCACGAGTGATAAAGTCTCATCCATTACCACAGGTACTTAATCTTAGGACTCATTGGAAACATCTGCTTGATGAATGACTTGCATGAAATTAAACAGCAAATGAACACAGAGGGTATCACGGATGATGGCGTATCGCTCCTGGGGTATCCTTGGTAATGAACACATAAATTACACAATATTTAGGCAAAATGAACACAGCTGCTATTAACAGGAATGGGTACATTTGGGAGTGGGGTGTTATGTTAGGGGTGTAAGGACTCTTCATTGTTATGAACCAAGATCCAATTTGAGAAATAGAAGTCGCACCAAATTCTCAGATACCAATTTATCTGTTGATTTGTTATGCCTTTACTTAGAGATGTTGGGGGGGTGGGCCGCCCTCCTCATACAATGGTAGGGGAAACACTGATACACTATCAATAGATTCAAATATATTTAATGTATTCTTTGTGAAACATTCCAAACATCCTTTGAGGTTTCCACGGGCTCCAATAAAGCGGTCTGCCTTATAGGAAGCCAAGCCTTTCAACATGTGCTTTCCAACATGACATCCACTGCCAGAAACATACTAGAAAGTGATTAGAGAGTAAAAAAAAAAGTGTAGGGCATGACCAATATGTTTTTTTTTTTTTTTTTTGGCCAATATCGATATTGTGGAGCAAAAAAAATCTGGTACCGATATATCAGCCGATAGCTTTCTTGGATCTATGTCTGATTTGTAAAGACTGATGTAGATTTACAAAGTTTGTCCCTCAAATACAGTCAAACCCTTGTGGAAAAGATATACTGTAGAACTTACACAAGATTTTCACTCATATGGAAAGTAACTGCGCATGTACGTGCATCCCCACTTGAAACTCTGGGTGATGATGCTAGTTGTAATCCATTTAGCGCTCTCTGCTGGTGAAAGAGAACTGCTAGAGTAACAACGATGGCTGATTTTTTGACTGGTGAATAAATCTAGTAATATCGATGCATATCTGCGATAAAATTAGCCAACGCTGATAGCCACTTGAAATGCTATTATCGGCTGGCAGATAAATCGGTCGAGCTCTAGTAGAAAGCTCATGGTTTGGATTCATTTCACACATACATTACATGCCAGCGATAGCATGAAGCACTTCATACTGTATGTTATGTGATTTTTCAAGCTACTGGGCCCTTGCGCTTGTTTACCCCCCGAGCATTAAAGGAAGAAGAAAGAAACTGAGCTGAGAGAGAAAAAAAAAGGTTTTCCGCAGGCCTTCGCTGTGATTTCTTTTTTTGTGTCTTCTGGCATTTGCAATTAGCAACGTTCTGCCGACTGACATCGAGAAACAGATGCTGTCCATCCGTTTGTCACCGGCTGTTATTTCTGTCTTTGCTGAGCTGAGATTGTGCCCTCGCGAACTGTGTGTATGTGTGTGTGTGTGTGTGTGTGTGTGTGTGTATGTGTGTGTGTGTGTGTATAGTTTGAGCAATGGAGCTGCCCTGTAATGAGGGGATGACTACTTGTCTTCAAACGCTCACTGTTAATTAAACTCGCCTTTATTGTGTGTGGCACAAGCTTTTCTCACGCGCGTGTGTGTGTGGCGCATAAAATAAAGAGAGGGAGAGAAGAAGTGAGGGATAATGGGGGAGAAGATAAAAGAGATCAAACGGCGACCAAAGCCATGTGACACATGAATGATTAGGTCACAGTGTACAGGAGTTATAATTGTTACAGACCATCCTTGAGAGATCTGAAATAGAAATACTTTTGACACACTGAACCACACATGGAACTAGTACTGCAAAGTATAGCCTAATAGCCTCCTTTCTTCCAGTGAATAATGCAGCTGTTGGGTTGAAGCTAAACAATGTGCCCAAAGAAGTATGAATGATTTATGATCAACACTTTAATTTTTAAACCAGCTGTTTTGGTTTTTTTTGCTATCAAAACTGACTCATTAATCAGGGCTGGGAGCTATCTGTTGTGTAATACCAAATAAAAAATTAAAGATACTTCATGCATATGTTACTTAAAACTAGGGCTCGACTGATATCTGATTTTTAGGGCCGATATCGATATGAGGAAGAGGAAAAAATAGTGATATATTGGCCGATATCTTCCTTAGATATATCTTCGATCTGTAGAGATGTATAGATATACACATTTATTGTTTTGATGCCTCAAATGCAGTTATCAAACACTTGAGGAAAAGATATATAATGAAGACAAGATGGTAACGCAACTGGAAAGTAACTGTGCATGTAAGGCCAACACCGCTAGTCACTCTGGAGAGTGATAATGCTTGTTATATTCCATATAGCGCCCTCTGCTAGTGTCATCTAGATACTGATAAGTTACTGGATGTGCTAGTATCGGCCGATATTATTGGCTGGTCGATAAATCGGTCGGGCTCCACTTAATATAACTGGACCAAGACTACTCCACATTCATAATGGTACTAAAAATTTGCTGAATAGAGGTCCTTTTTTTTTTTACATTTCAAGTCCAGTTCATTTCTCAACTGAGATTTTATTTTAACCAGGAAATGCTATAGGCTGAATTAATAGACAATTAAACAAAGTTTATTGCACCAATGTGTGATGACCCCACATATTTTCTTCTAAACTAAAAATAAGTTTCAAGTGCATTAGGGCCGTCTAATCCCCCTTTTGCTTGTTAAACTGTGCACAATCTTGGCACACAATAAGCTGCAGGCCACAATGGGATTGTTTTAAGTCTCTATTATTCATAGGAGTTATTTTTGGCATAGAATGGACTCCAACCAATAATGGTGTCATCTCCAATTCCCCTTTAAAAGCCAGGTGGGCCAAGTCCATTGCTATTAAAGCTGTGGGTTTTCGACTTGGGTGGGGTCAGACTCTGGCTAATTTGACCAAACTTTCTCTACTGTGCTCGTGTACATAGATAAACACATTTGCCACTTTGAGACATTGTAATCTTCAGGTTTAAGTTTTATGATTCATTCAACTTAATTGGACATAGTTTGTGAAATACTTTTATTAGATTTATTAGCATAGCGCTTCGCATGTTAAGCAATTGCTTAAAGCGAAGTCCACAGCTCACTAACTTTTTTCTTTGTCTCCCAATGCATCACAGGTATTGTAGTTTCCGATCTTAGCCCAGATCTTAACCTTTAATGAACAAGTGCATTATGTGTCTCTAGCATCTCTAGCATCCATCTTCTGCCTGCTCCACTTTTCAGAAAATGTGTGCTCGAACAGGCTCAAGACTTTGTGACATCACAAAGGGCAGTAACCCCTCCCCCAGGTGGGTGACACTCCCACAGCTTGGTGTTTGTTCTGCCCTCTGAGTCTTCTTTCACAACAATAGGGCATGGAGCGTTAAAAGCCCAGGCAAATGCACGCTCTTCCAGAAAGGGGCGTGGTCACACACAGCTCATTTGCATTTAAAGCTACAGACACATAAACAGCCTGTTCTGAGCAGGGCTGAAATAGAGGGGTTTCTAGGCATGCTCAAATACAGGATCGTATTGGATGTTGACCAAGAAACTTAACAGACATGATTTGGGGAGCTCTGAGACGGTTGTTGAAAAGGAGAATAATATGTGACCTTGAAAGCCGAATTCTAAGATCTAAGATCCGGGTACTTTTACACGCAGAAGGAATGACCGGGGCTCACGCTCTGCCTCCAATGATGTAT